>NC_069503.1:846089197-846174197 GCF_027579735.1 Bombina bombina
ATATATATATATATACATACACACACGATTATATATAGGTATAGATACATACAGCTATAAATAGAAATATCTATTTATAAATAAATAGAACGCATTCTGAAGAACATTGGAATGCGAAATATTTACAGTAAATACACAGATAAATACTTTATTAAACATAAATGTGTTTTTATATGTTTACATCTACTTAACTGCAAAGGGCTCCAATGCATGTATATATATATATATATATATATATATATATATATATATATATATATATATATATATATATATATATATATATATATAAATAAACACCTTTAGACATGTTTATGTATGTATCTCAATGTTAAAGCCCTTTGCATGGCTTGCATAACTTTTATGTGCAATATTTTTAAAAAATATTTTTCATTAGATGGTGTTATTATGAGTGTAAGTGTACTTTGTAATGTAATGTATTTTTGATTTGTTTTGCTAAAACACAGCTCTGAGGACGTGGTAATCATTTTAGCGTAAATAACGGATGCGCTCAAGTGGTTTTGTTTACTTTCAACTTGTAATACCAGCAGTAAGCCTCTTATCACTCGTGCACTCCACTCGTAATCTGGCCCATCATCTTCTTGGAGCCATAGTTACTTAAAGGGACAGTAAAGTAAAAAAAAAAATGTCATGATTTAAATAGGGCATGTAATTTTAAACAACTTTCCAATTTACTTTTATTACCAATTTTGCTTTGTTCTATTGGTATTCTTAATTGAAAGCTAAATCTAGTAGGTTCATGTGCTAATTTCTTAGACCTTGAAGACTGCCTCTAATCTGAAAGCATTTTGACAGTTTTTCACCACTAGAGGGCATTAGTTCATGTGTTTCATATAGATAACATAGAGCTCAGGCACGTGAAGCTCCTAGGAGTCAGCACTGATTGGCTAAAAAATGCAAGTCTGTCAAAAGAACTGAAATAAGGGGGCAGTTTGCAGAGGCATAGATACAAGGTAATCACAGAGGTAAAAAGTATATTATTATAACTGTGTTGGTTATGCAAAATTGGGGAATGGGTAATAAAGGGATTATCTACCTTTTTAAACAACAAAAATTCTGGTGTTTACTGTCCCTTTAACCATACTCAGTTTAAGTTTTATGCTATGAATTTAGTTTTTGGTTATAAATTCAAATAAGTGCTTCCTTATTTTAAAGGAATACTAAATCCAAATGTTTTATTTCATAATTCAGATAGAGCATGCAATTTTAAGCAACTTACTTATTTACTCATATTATCAATTTTTCTTCGTTCTCTTACTATCTTTCGGCTAGATTATGAGTTTTGCGGTACAGCTATACCACTGAAAAATTGGCCATTGCACGTGGAATGGTCGGAAACGTATGGCTATACTGCAAGCATTTTAGCCTGTAACGCAACGTCCATTCTGCATTTAGAAAAATGACGTTTGAGTGTGGAATTTTTATAGTGCCTGTATTATAGGTTGTGCGGTCCGGCTAAAATGCTTGCGTTACAGCCTATACCGACACGAGGCATACCGCCACCGGAGAGCAGTAGTTATGGATTTTGTGTAACAAAAATGTTTCACAAAACTCAAAACTAAAATGTTACAAAGTACACTAACACCCATAAACTAACTATTAACCCCTAAACCGTCACCCTCCCGCATCACAAATACTCTAATAAACCTATGAACCCCTAATCTTCCGCCCACATCGTGACTATTAAATAAATCTATTAACCCCTAAACCGCCGCCCACCCACATTGTTAACACTATAATAAAACTATTAACCTCTAATCCGCTGCTCCACCAAAATCGCCAACACTAATAAAAGTTATTAACCCCTAATTCGCCGACCCTGACACAAAAATAATCCTATTAACCCCTAAACCGCCGGTACCCCACATCACCAACACTATAACAAAGTATTAACCCCTAAACCTCCATTCCCCCACATCGTAACTACTAAACTAAACCTATTAACACCTGAATCGCTGGCCCCCCCACATCGCAAAACACTAAATTAAACTATTACCCCTAAACCTAACACCCCCCTAACTTTAAATTATAATTACAATATAACTATCTTTAAAAAAAATAAAAACTTACCTGCGAAATAAAAAAAAAAATAAGTTTAAACTATAAATTAACCTATCATAACTATTCCTTTTTTTTTTTTACAATTTATTTATTTGCAGGCAGGATACAGAAAAAAACATGAGGGAATGTGGGCGAGAGACAGAAAAAAAAATTACATCATGTCAATAAAATCATAGTGCCACATAATTCTTCAGTTCAATAATTCTTCTAAACCTTCAACATTCCACAAGAGAAACAAAATTTCAGTTATATTAGTAACCTTAACATTTTTATTACTAAGGATGGGGGGGATCCAGGGAAAGGAGAGAGAGAAAAAAAAGAAAAAGGGAAGAATTTTGAACAGCTTCAGTTTAACAGCTTCAGTTTGCCCCCAATTCCCCCTTCTTAATCATTTTTAAAGACTCTCTTAGTATTCACCAAACTCCAAGAAGTACTAATTTTGTGTTCCTAAATGGTAATATCATGATGTCCTGTTCTGCTTTTGTCAGGAATTTAATAAATATCGACCATTTTCTAAAAAATGAATATATTTGCGACTCATTATTGATATCTGTGTCTCTTTGTTCCAGCATACATTATTTCAGAAAACGTCGGTATCTGCTTCTCTTTCCATTTATGATAAAATAGACTTCTAATCGATAACAATATAGAATTAATAAATTTATTTTCTTCAGACTTCCTTCGAGACGTGGATAGAAAGAAAATTTTGGATATGTTAAATTTGAAATCTGCTACCTTCATTGTCTTTTGAACCAAGTGTTCCATTCGCCCCCAAAGTTGCTTAATTTTAGGGCAATCCCATTACATATGTCAGTTTCTGGGAATTGACACTTTGGACATTTATTAAAATTTATGTTGTGCCATTTATAACCTTTGTTCGGTGTATAATATGACATATACAATAATTTCAAGTGTGGTTCTCTCCAAGAAGCAGAGAGAGTAGTATTATGAACCTTATTAATAGTGATGTCGCGAACCTAAAATTTTCGGTTTGCAAACGGCGGACTCAAACTTCCGGTATTGTTCGCAAACCTGCGAACCGCGCAAACCGCCATTGAATTCAATAGGCAGGAGAACTTTAAAACCTACAAGGACTCTTTCTGGCCACAATAGTAATGGAAAAGTTGTTTCAAGGGTACTAACACCTGGACTGTCGCATGCTGGAGGGGGATCCCTGGCAAAACTCCCATGGAAAATTACATAGTTTATGTAGAGTCTGCTTTTAAGCCATAATGGGCCTAAATCAACTAACATTCCCAAAGTGGCTATCTCAAAACATCCCGGACAGAGGATAGATTGATAGATAGGATAGATAGATATACATACATTGATAGTTAGATAGAATCGATAGAAGAGAAATAGATAGATTTGTTAGATATATAATTACCCTGATAAAGTCTAATAATTAAACATGCGTTCTTGGACCCAACTAGGTTGTGTTAAGTAGTACTGTTCTTCGCACTTTCAGCCCTGTAACTCCCCCTATTGGTGGAGGTCTATATGGCGGTTATGATTACCCTGACAAAGTATAACAACAAGACACGTGGTCTGGGACCCATGGTAATTTTGTTGTGTTAAGTAAAACTTTTCTTATCACTTGAATCCCTCTTACCCCCCCTTTTGTTGGAGCTCTATATGGCCTGCATGATTAGCCTGACAAAGTATAATAATAAAACATCTGGTCTTGGACCCATGGTAATTAGGTTGTGTTTAAGTAGTACTATTCTTATAACTGTAATCCCTGTTACTCCCCCTATCAAGGGAGGTCTATATGGCCTGCATGATTACCCTGACAAAGTATAACATCAAGACACACGGTGTTGGACCCATGATAACTAGCTTGTGTTAATTAGTACTTTTCTTAGCACTTTAATCCCTGTTCCCCCCCCCCTATCGGGGGTGTTCTATATGGCCTGCCGATTACCCTGAAAAAATATAATAATAAGACATGCGGTCTGGTACCCATTTTAACTAGGTTGTGTTTTAAGTACTACCATTCTTAGCATTTTAATCTCTGTAACTCCCCCTATTTGGTGAGGTCTATACGGCCTGGATGATTACCCATACAAAATATAATAATAAGACATCTGCTCTTGGTCTGCGACCCATGGTAACTATGTTGTGTTAATTAGTAATGTCCTTCGCATTTTAATAGCTGTTACTCATACTCACCCTATCGGTGGAGGTCTATATGGCCTGCATGATTACCCTTACAAAATATAATAACCAAACATATGCTCTGGGACCCATGGTAAGTAGGTTGTGTTAAGTAGTACTGTTCTTTGCAGTTTAATACCTGTTACAACACCAAATGGTGGCAGGTCTATCTGGCCTTCATGATTAGCTGCACCCAAACCCAAAAAAAAGCCGAGTGGTCTTAGACTAACACCCATGGCTAACTAGTTGTTTCAATTAGTACTATTCTTAGCACTTTCATCCCTGTTACGGGTGGTCTACATGGCCATCATGATTAGCCGAACAAAATACTACAATCCAACCTTTGCTCAGTCTTTATAGGCCCTTCATTGGCTGTATTTTGATAGTACAGTTCTTATTATTTTTATAGCTGATACAACACCGAATGGTGGCAGCTCCATATGGCCTGCATGATTAGCCGCACCCAATACAAAAATAAATCCAAGCGGTCTTGGATTAACACCCATGGCTAACTCACAGCAGGCTGCAAGGCAGGAGGAAAGTGCAATTCAATGGCACCAGCAAACTGAGGATTCACAACAACTATTACCAAAAATTAAAAATTTTAATTATTAAGAATACTGTCACAACAAATATGATTGGTGTAAATATTTTTCAAGTAGGCCTGGCACACAGGCTTGGAAAGCAGTAGAAAAGTGCAATTCTAGGGCACGAGCAATCTGAGGATTAAGATCATCAACAATCAAGAATTTTTTAATTTTAATTAGTAACTATACTGTCTGTGACAACAATTATGATTGGTGTAAATAGTTGGCTAGATGGCCTGGCACAAAAGGCTGGCAGTGGCACGCAGGAGGTAAATGCAATTCAATGGCACTAGGAGACTGAATATTTGCAGTCCAAAAAATTATGATTTTTATTTTTTGATATACTGCTACAAGAATTATGATTGGTGCCACTAATTGGCTAGTTGGGCCTGGCACACAGCTGGCAGATATGAGTCGTGGATGGTAGGTAGGGCAGCAATTTAACACAGTATGCTGTGTAAGTGACAAAAACACAGGCCGGATAGAAAATTAAGTTAGATTACACTAGCAAAATATTTTAAAATTTTAGATTTTAATATTAAAATTATGTTAAGAAGTGCAATGCACATATGACTCTATGAGTGGTCACAATGGCTGGCTGCTACGTAGGGCAGCAATTAAAAACAGTAGGCTCTGTAAGTCAGATACACACACGCCTGATAGAAAATACTATTAGATTACACTAGAAAAATGATTTAAATTATTTTTGGGGAGGGGAAATTAAAAAAAGGTTAAACACATATGAGTCGTGGCTCATAGACTAGGGAGGGCAGCAAGTAAACACAGTAGGCTCTGTATGTCAGCAAAACACACAGGCCGGATAGAAAATTATATTAGATTACACTATCAAAAAATTTAAACTTTTTTTTTTTTATATTTAAATTAAGGTGAAGATATGAGTGCTGGGTGGCTGCCTGGCACAGACCAATTAACCAAAAGACTGAAAAAAATGAGGTATATTAATGCTGAGTGAGCCTGACAGACACAGGCCTGATAGTAAATGTAATTAGATTACACTAGCAAAATATTTTTATTTATTTTTTTAAATTTAAAATAATGTTATAAACAGATATTAACACTGGTGGCTGGCACAGAGCAATGAACCAGAGTATATGCTGTGTGACACAGGCCTGATAGAAAATGAAAATAAATTACACTAGCAAAATAATTAAATTTTTTGGTTAGTTAAATTTAAACTAATGTTGTTAGGGAGATATCAGTGGTGGCAGTAATCACAGCATATGCTGTGAGCCTTAAACACACAGCCTGAAAGCCAGGCAAATGCTAATAAAAAAAAAAACGAAAAAAAAAAAAAAACGGCACGAAATATAGCCCTAAAAAGGGCTTTTTGGGGTGCTGTGCTTGCAGCAGAGATGAGTGGAGTCCTTCTGGACTGTAAATACACTAGCCTAGCTATGTTTTTCCTATTAATGTCAGGAGCAAAAACACAACACATCCTCTCATTAAGAAAGCAAGGTCGTTATGAGTCTAAAATGGCGGATTCCGAGTAGCTGGGAGGGTCTGTGAGGGAGTGTCTGATGTTGATTGGGTTTAATGTGTCAGGCGGCTGTGACATAAAGGGTCAAAGTTTCCTCAATGATGACACATAGGGGCGGATCGAACATCGCCATGTGTTCGCCCACAAGCGCGAACGCAAACAAGCTATGTTCGCTGTGAACCGTTCGCGGACGAACAGTTAGGGACATCACTACTTATTAATAGAGCCTCCAATAATCTTTTCATTTACATTGTTAAAATAAATTTGCCATTTAGTAGCAATATAAATTAAATTCCTATCTTCATTTATGGAGGGGAGGATCTTATACCAAGGAAATATAGAAAATAAGCCCTTTTTAACAATCTCAACCCATGCATCTAGCTTGCCCCAATTCCAATCCCATCCATGAATAGAGATAATATTAGTAATGTAATGCCTAACATGTAAGTAAGCGAAAAAAAATCTTTATTATCAAGTAAAAATTAATTTTTTCAAGTCCAGAAAAGTTCTAACATTTTGGGTGTCTTTACTGGGTTAAAGGGACACTGAACCCAAATTTTTTCTTTCATGATTCAGATAGAGCATGACATTTTAAGCAACTTTCTAATTTACTCCTATTATCAATTTTTCTTCATTCTCTGGCGATCTTTATTTTAAAAACAGGAATGTAAATCTTAGCAGTCAGCCTATTTTAGGTTCAGCATCATGGATAGCGCTTGCTTATTGGAGGCTTACATTTACCCACCAATAAGCAAGCATAACCCAGGTTCTTAACCAAAAATGGGCCGGCTCCTATGCATCATATTCCTGCTTTTTAAATAAAAATAGCAAGAGAACAAAGAAAAAATGATAATAGGAGTAAATTAGAATGTTGCTTAAAATTGCATGCTCTATCTGAATCATGAAAGAAAAAAATTGGGTTTAGTGTTCCTTGGAGAGATTGAATCCCTGCAGGAAAGTCCGGGTTACCTTAACAATTTGATGATCATAGATATTAAACTTAAGACCTAACATTGTGCATATCTTATGCCAATCCCTTAGTAAATTTTGTATAGAATTTAGTTTTTTTATTACTTTAGGAAGATTTTTAGGAGTCCAATGAAGTAATGGTATTAGTTAGTATGGATATATTATGTTTTGGTCTAAATCACACTGAGAAAAATAGCTAGAATTCGCTAGCCACCCTACTACTACTATTTCCCTAGTGAGACCAAATTATACAATTCCAGGTCTGGCAGGGCTAATTCAGGGCTAATCCACCATATAATCTACCATAATGTTTAGGCAGAAAAAGTTTTTTTATTGCTTATCCCCTGCCAGATAAAATATGTTAATGCAGAGTAAAAGTTTTTTAAATCTTTATTTCTAAGGCGAATTGGAATATTCTGTAGTATATATCGAATTTTTGGGGAGAGAGATCATCTTGAAAAGAGCTATATGCCCTGAAATAGATAAAGGAAAATTATGCCAGTTTTTCAGATCGTCTTTAGTTTTAGTCAGTATGGTTGTGATATTAAGTTTATACCAATCAAGTGGATCTAATGAAATTAATATTCCGAGATATTTAAAGGATACTTGAACAGATCTAAATGGGATGTCGTATAGAATCTTAGAGTGTTTTTTTTTAACCAAAGAATTTCTGATTTAGTTGTATTTACTCTATATCCTGAAAATTAACTAAACAACTCTATAAGGTTTAGGGATAGAAATGTAAACTAAAAGGTCGTCCTTACATAATGCAACTTTTGCTTCTTTTTTATCTATATTAATACCTTCAAATTGCTGACAAATCAGGATAGCAAGTGATTCTATGACTATGATAAACAAAAGAAGTGAAAGTGGACATCCTTGTCTCATTCCTTGATTTAATGGGACAGTCTACACCAGAATTTTTATTGTTTTAAAAGATAGATAATCCCTTTATTACCCATGCCCCAGTTTTGCATAACCAACACAGTTATAATAATATACTTTTAACCTCTGTGATTATCTTGTATCTAAGCCTCTGCAAACTGCCCCTTTATTTCAGTTCTTTTGACAGACTTGCAGTTTAGCCAATCAGTGCCTGCTCCCAGATAACTTCACGTGCACGAGCACAGTGTTATCTATATGAAATACGTGAACTAACACCCTCTAGTGGTGAAAAACTGTTAAAATGCATTCTGAAAAGAGGTGGCCTTCAAGGTCTAAGAAATTAGCATATGAACCTCCTAGGTTAAGCTTTCAACTAAGAATACCAAGAGAACAAAGCAAAATTGGTGATAAAAGTAATGTCACGCTCGGCTGCTGGAAGGTCTGCAGTCCTCTCTGTGTGCTTGATTGACAGGTGTCTGAGCCACCCCTTCCTGATGATGTCACAACCAGGCTTTTTATTCTGGGCTTCCTATTTCTCCAGTGCCCGTTTGTTTGTTTAACTTTGTGCTTCTGATAGGAATTCGCTGAGGAATCTCTCTAACTGCTGCTTTTCTGTTGCCAATCTCTTCAAGGATTTACTATGCTGGATTAACCTTCAACCTCCTGATTGCCTGTCTCCAAACAATGCATGTACTGTTTGTTTTGTGAAACTTTCAAACTTCCTGTTTACCTGCTGCAAACCCTGCAAATACTGACTACTCTGTACTGCCAAACTATTCAAATACTGTTATTTCTGTGAAACCTTCAATCTGCATGTTTACCTGTTTCCAAACTCTGCAAATACAATTATTCAGTGTAAACCTTCAAACTGCTTGATATCCTGTTGCCAATCTCAACAAGTACTGATTAATCTGTGTTAACCTTCAAACTACCAGCTTACCTGTTGCTATCTCTGCAAGTTCTGACAACACAGTGTTAACCTTCAAACTACCTGATTACATGTTGTTAATTCTGCAAGTTCTGACTACACAGTGTTTACCCTCAAACTGCCTGATTACCTGTTGCATACTCTGCAAAGACTGTCTACTCAGTGTTAACCCTCAAACTACCTGATTACCTGTTGCATACTCTGCAAAGACTGTCTACACAGTGTTAACCCTCAGACTGCCTGATAACAAATGACCTACTCCTGCATTATTAACTGTTTCCTGTTTTACCCTTCTTCTGTCTGAGTATAAGTGGACTATTCCTGCTCTCCTGATTCTGTGGAAGACATTTCCTGAAACCAGTTCCTTATTCAGAAGTCTATCTGGCTGATATCATGAATTACTTTGGCACAGGCTAACCCTGCTCCATATTGTGAGTACTTTGTTTTTTGGTGGTTGTCGTGGGGTCACGTCCTGGATTAAACTCAGAGTGCAAGGGTGTTGTTTAAGTTCGCCCTAGCATTTGGGTCTTCTTCTGGACATTTCCTAACCTGACAAGTAAATTGGAAAATTGTTTAAAATTATATGCTCTATCTGAATCATGAAAGTTTATTTTGGCCTAGACTTTCCCTTTAATGTTATATCCTGTGATAATTTACCATTTATTAACATTGAGGTTTTTGGACTGTTGTTTCATGTAATTGGCAAGAGTCCATGAGTTAGTGACGTATGGGATATACATTCCTACCAGGGGAGGGCAAAGTTTCCCAAACCTCAAAATGCCTATAAATACACCCCTCACCACACCCACAATTCAGTTTTACAAACTTTGCCTCCTAGTAAGTTTGTGCTTGTTTTTTATGATTTATTGCAATGCAATCTGAAGCCCAATTCCAGAGTACAGTGTTTGTCAGAGTGTATTTTACTTATATATGTATTTAACTTTTTTCTTACCTGGGTAATGCGTCATTCTTGGCGCCAAATTTGAGTTATTTTACCCCTCTCCCTCTTGCTCACTGTTTTCATGAACATTGAAAGCTATTATGCCTGCTTTTGTTTTTCTCTACTGAAACTGTTACATTGTGGAAATTGAATGTTTTGCCTAATGTTATTTTTCTTTTTCTGTTACATTTTGCGAGATGTCTCATTCTGATCCTGAATCTGATGTTACTGTAGAAACTATGATGCCCTGGAACACAATTCTACAAAACTAAGTGTGTTCTTTTCATTTTTTAAGCTGTTGTTATTTCTTCAGCTCAATTATGTGGCATTTATTTATCATGTTTTATGCTAGCAATGTTTCTACATGTACAATAACATTTACTGTTTTTTTCATATTCAGTTCATGTACTTGATTTAATCTGCAAACATCACATGTTGTTGCTTATATCATAAAAGGTTATGACTGATTTTATGCCTTTAAGTAAAATTACCAGATCTTTTCAAAATTGTTAAGATTTAATTAATTTTGTTCTGACCGACAGCATATTTAAGTTTATTCTACTGATGAAGGTTTCTTTGGCTCAAATGATCCTGTATCAGACAGTTTGTTGAAAATTCTCCTTATTTTTCATTTGCACATTTTTTGTTCTTTGTTAAGGACATTTTTCTGTTTATAGCTTTTAGGAGTCTAGTCCTCCTATTAACTATCAGCTAGATTACCAGTTTTGAGCGCTATAGGGAAATTAATGACCACCACAAAAGCGGCGTTATTTCACCTCCCTAAAGCAGGCTTGTGTGGGCGATATGGTGGCATTGAGTTCCATACCGCACCGAAATTAAGCGCTGCTTTGACATGCTCGTGCACGATTTCCCCTTAGACATCAGTGGGGAGAGCCGGCAAAAAAAAGCCTAACACCTGCGATTGCGGAAACAAAAGCTCTGTAACGCAGCCCCATTGATGTCTATGGGGAAAAGAAAAAGTTACTTTTAAACCCAACACCCTAACATAATACCCACATCTAAACACCCCTAATCTGCTGCCCCTAAATTCGCCACCACCCACATTAAAGTTATTAACCCTAACATCGCCACCTACATTACAGTTATTAACCCATAATCTGCCGCCCCGATATCACCATCACCTACATACAGTTATTAACCCCTAATCTGCTGCCCCTAACATCACTGTCACCTACATTACAGTTATTAACCCCTAATCTGCTGCCCCCAATGTCGCCGCCACTATACTAAAGTTATTAACCCCTATACCTAACCCTAACGTAACCCTAAGCCTAAGTCTAACCCTAAATATAACACCCCCTAACTTAAATATAATTAAAATAAACCTTACAATTATTAACTAAATAATATATATTTAAAACTAAATACAAATTTACCTGTAAAAAAACCCCTAAGCTAGCTACAAAATAATAATAGTTATATTGTAGCTATCTTAGGTTTTATTTTTATTTCACAGGTAAGTTTGTATTTATTTTAACTAGGTAGACTAGTTAGTAAATAGTTATTAAAGGTACACTGAACCCAATTTTTTTTGTGTGATTCAGATAGAGCATGCTAACTTTCTAATTTACTCTTATTATCAAATGTTCTTCATTCTCTTGGTATCTTTATTTGAAATGCAAGAATGTAAGTTTAGATGCCAGCCCATTTTTGGTGAACAACCTGGGTTGTTCTTGCTGATGGTGGATAAATTCATCCACCAATAAAAAAAAGTGCTTTCCAGAGTCTGAACTAATAAAAAAGCTTAGATGCCTTCTTTTTCAAATAAATATAGCAAGAGAACGAAGAAAAATTGATAATAGGAGTACATTAGAAAATTGCTTAAAATTGCCTGCTCTATCTGAATCACGAAAGGAAAAATTTGGGTTCAGTGTCCCTTTAATTATTTACTAGTTACCTAGTTAAAATAAATACAAAGTTACCTGTAAAATAAAACCTAACCTGCCGGGGGGGGGGGGGGGGGGGGGGGCGGAACAAGCCTTGCACTTGAGCGGTCGCATAACACTTCAGCTCCGGACTGATCTAATTTATATATCCAATTTTGACCGCTCAGTGCTCCACATTAAGCTTCTAAGCTATAGACTGAACTATAGGGAGTTATAACAGATATTCCCAGCATCGGGAACAGATCAGCAGATCGTGACTCCCATCATTTATCCTAATGAGAATGTTCACAGCAGAGACGGGAGAGCGGCCATTTTAATCTGCATGAGGTGGATCAGTGTTGCTGCGGGACCTCCGTTGTTTATAAACTGAAGACATTGCTAATGAACTGAATTCAGACATCTACAGTTCCCTCATAGAAAACCGTCTTCCTCGCACACAGAGTCAGATGGAGACACCGCTTCATAGCAGCTTTCACTACCTCCGATAATGCTGAGTCCCTTTACACCGTACTCAACTTCCATCATGGAGGATATCCCTGCCGTTCTCCTAACCCTCTTAGATGACCTGGTGACCCAGATGGATAACAAGTTTACTGACCTGATTATGGTTTGTCGCTCCATGTCCAGCCATCACACGCCGCTCCTTGGAGAAGCTGGAATTACTAGCGACGGGGACATAATACAAGATCCGCTTGCTCAACTTGGAATGGGCTCGCTAGCACTACAAGAGGAGACTCCACGTGTTATACATAAGCTCCCTAAAGATCACATCGTGGAACTGGTTAAGCCCGCATATCTTTCCCCTGGAGACCCACAACCACAGACAGTTTACAAGTGTGAGGAAATTAGTCGACTGGTAAGAGTGGAGCGAGCAGATCGAACCTCCCAGACCAAGGAGAATCTGAGTCGCATAAAGCCTAACATGCTACAAGCAGGAATCTCTAGAGCAATGCCATCACATGCAGCTATTGACTCACTCAATTGGATCCTTGAAGTGTACTGCCGACAGAGTCTACATTACAGTCTAACCACATGTTATCAGACAGTACGGATATCTAACTTTCATTTAGCCTTTCACAATGACAACCCTACCAAGGCCTACTACTACCCCACAGACAGATCTGGTGTTATGATGGTATCTGAACCACAGATTCAAGATGTTGCTAGCCCCAAATGGCTACGGGTTTCTACAGTCTTACCTTTCTCAACATGGGACTTGAGTTATGCTGTTTCATCCTCAGATTTGCTAGCTACAGGAATTGGATAAAGAACTCAACTACTCCCATGTGTGTCACTAGTAACACATATTGGAGATGTCATACATGTCTCTTTACAAGTTTGCCGTAGTTCATATATTGTATTAGTATTCTATGTTACTCAAAACTGTTATGTCATTAACTAATTTTAACCATTCATACCAAACCCACAAATATGGTGGACTAATGGCAGATATGCTCTTATTATAGTTAACCCACCCTAGATATAGTTTGTTCTCCTTTAGCTTAAGAGGCACCCTATTTTACTTTCACTAAGAGCTCTAAGATTCTATCCTTGATAGGGATACGAAAGGGTAAGAATTTTGCCAATATTTACCATAATTTATCCTAACTAATGATTACATGCTCCTGCAGTTAATAGGACATATTACAGTGTTTGTAGCTCTAGTCAGAAGACAGCTATTTACCATTCATTCAAATATTCCAATTCCCATTTCTAATTTATATTGTTTACTGTTCTCTCATCCTTTTGTTGAACAGTTAGCATAAGCAATTTCAGATTCTTAAATATATAACTCTGTTTATTTACTTTAGATATATACATTTAATTATGATTACTATATCTATTATTATGATTTCAAATATATTTTATTATCTCTTTCTTGTTAGGATAATAATTTGTTTGATTTATATTATCTCCACTATTTCTGGAGGTTTAGAGTTTTTTTCTGCCCTACTTTTAGTCCGGTGATGTAGATCAGTTGGTGAATGTCCTGACTACAAACGCTTGTTCTAGATCCAAGGATCATAGATTAATTTCCCCGCAGGGTTATACAGCTTTTTGACCTTAGAGGTCAATTTATTGTGTACCATTTATTTGGGTACTAATAACTACTGTTTTTATCAGCTGCAAATTTGGTTAACTCCGAGTGTAAGCACTGAAGAAGCGTTTTTTTGTATCCTTCTGGGAGAAAAACGCTTTATAATTACTAGTTATTAGACTGCATGAAGGTGCAGTTCTCAAACCAGTCCTTCTGGTGGGGGGCAGATTAAATTGTTTTTGGATGAACTCAGTCCAAATTCTATATTATTCTTAGGATTTGAATAGATTTTTAGAATGAGACCTCCTTTGGGAAGAATCTTTCTTTCTCAGTACACTCTGTGATTTTTTTTCAGGAGTGATTATGCCAGTTCTTTTTGCAGGAACAGGATTGGGGTTTCTATTCAATTCTATTCTTGGTCCCTAAGAAGAAAGGTTTATTCAGTCCATTCTTGGATCTGAAAACTTTTATATTGTTTTGTTAGAGTCTCAACTTTTAAGTTAGCGATTATAAGGACTATTATGCCTTTTTGTTATGGTAATTTCATGTCCACTACATTTTTCAGGATGTTTATCCTCATATCTTATTTCATTCAGACCACTTGTGGATTCTGAGTTTTTCTTTTAAGCTTTACCAATTTGTCGCTTTTCCATTTAGTTTAGTGACAACTTTATGAATCTTTTCAAAGGTTCTTGGTGCCCTCCTTTCTGTCTTCAGACAGTAGGGTATTGTGGTGCTTCCTTATTTACATTTAGTTACATTTAGCCACCAATCAGCAAGAGCTACCCAGGTGCTGAACCAAAAATTGTCCGGCTCCTAAGCTTTACATTCCTGCTTTTCAAATAAAGATAGCAAAAAGCGAAGAAAATTTGATAATCGGAGTAAATTAGAAAGTTGCTTAAAATTGCATGCTTTATCTGAATCATAAAAGAGAAAAAAAATCTGGGTTTAGTATCCCTTTAAGTTCTTTTTACTCAAAAATCTATATTTTATTTTGAGTTATGTTGGTAACTTTTTTTGGTATAGATCACATAAATAGTTGGTCTAGAAGCGGCTTTTACTTTTCTTTTGTATTATTTGTTCATTTTTCAGTTTATTGCATGTTCTAGAGTAACGTTTATAGTATATTAACTCCTTGCTAATTATAATTTTCACAAATATGAGGTCCAAGAGCGACCCACTTGATTCAGAAAGGGGGAAAATGGGGATTGGTATATTGTATATCTAATTTTATATAACAGGTTTAGATGTGAATATCTGTAATGTACAATATTCTTTAAAATTTACATTTATGGGGGGCGTGTCTAAGCCGCAGTCATGGTCGGACGTTAACTTCAATAGCTCCTGTGGTAACTTCAATATTCTACCAAATATCTCCCTTCTAACAGGCCATTCTAAAACACGCTTATAGCTACTAACTTGAAGGAAAATTCTCTGTGAGATGTTACCTACGACATCGTCTTTTATAACACCAGATGACATATCTTTACCAAGTATGCGCTCAGCGGCCTAATCTGCTATCCCAACACCTCTCCCCCAGTTTAACATCTAGCCGGGTAATGGCGATACTGTAATATTCCTAGGATGGAGGAGTATTGCTACGCAAACATAATCTTTCTGCTGGAGGAGCTGGGCTGTAAAGCTGAAAGAAGACTTCAAGATCTCCGGCTAACTATTAAAGTCATATGTATCCAAGATGGTGTCAGCCAGCTACCCAGGGATGACTTACAAGCTCCGGCCCCAACAGAGGACCTAATCCGTGTGCAACACCCTCATGATCAGACACAGGAGATGGGGTGGAGAGGAACATCGATGAGCACCACACTTAACGTTGCATATAGCGATAAGGCACTACTTCATGCAGATGGCACACCATACTGCGCTGACAACACACCAGTGTTAGTGGGATCTATCCCAATCTCCATCTGGCAGCACATCCAACATTCTTTCCTTCCCAGCCATTGGCCCCGAGGTGAATTATCACATGCCTTACCCTTATAGCCTTCTATACTTTCAGATATTCTATATTCCTTTCCAGGGGATATACATACTCCATTAGTATTTACTAAACTCCTCCATCAATATTTACAACCTATTGACATCAGGCTGTATCCAATCTTTATATGAGCGGCTTTTGTCTGTTGTTCTTCTTTATATTTCGCTAACAATCATGGTACTCATACCTTTTATTCCTCTCTCTCAGCAACTACTCCCATTAGTTTTTGGAGACCCCATAACCGGGACATTCTACCCATATATAAGCTGTCCTAACCTACTCTACACATAAAAATCAGCCCCTCCCTTACCTATTCTCTAATAAGCCCTACTCAAGCCTTGCAACCAACTGTACTCCACACATAAGAGCTCATTAGTATTGTTTCCCTATTATGATACGGACTCAATACCTCATAGCCTTGCAAGGTAATATAACAAATACCAACCTTTACAAAAACTCACCACTTCATGATAGATACTGACTGCATCATAAAAGTAATTTGTAGGTCTCCTTTTTATTTGTTTTCTTATAGATCTTATTAGTTGTTGAGATATTCTTATTAATGGCCCTGGAGTGGCAGTATGTACCACGTAAGATTTAAGATTAAGTAACTTTATTCAAAATTAGATTTCTAACTAATATGTCCGTTTACATTCCTAATACAAATGCAACTTATAGGATGGTTCCATTTAGGATTACACCTAGAATATTATTCTAAGTGCTATCTCTGCACACCCACGACTTGCTATCATACTGTAACAAATGTTTAACCAATGCAGAAGATGTTTATGTACCAGTTACTAGATCATACATTTGTATATGTATATATATATATATATATTTATTTATTTATTTATTTATTTCTTTTTTTTTTTATTATTTTTTTTTTTTAAACCATCTTGAATGTAATGTTTATCTGCACTTGACTTTATTGTAAATTAACATACACTGTTCTATTCTTGTTCATGCTAACACATCTCAATAAAAAATGTATTTAAATATATATATATATATATATATATATATATATATATATTTATGTCCTCAATAAAAAATACAGAATCAATTATGTTTATCAAGCAAAAAACATTGAAGAGAAATAAAACACTCTGAGATTGTATTATACATGTTTTAGTTATGTTTGATAAAATAAAGCCTTGAAATATACTTTCATTATTTATTTTGTCCCCTTTTCATATAATTTATCTCTGAAAATGTTGGGTTTTGAAACCCTGAAAAATGGAAGTGCACACCGACATATCTGTACTTAACTGGACACAACAGATGTGATAATATGATACATAAAACAATACAATAGTGCTAGAAACATATAACATATTAGTGGTAAGTTTCATCTACCGCTGTAACAAGTCCAGGTTGCCCCCCCCCCCAAATAAGTGGTGGGGGAGGGCTCAGTTTATCCATTGAAAAATAATTTCTACAAAGAAGGTGTTAATCTATTCTTGAAGCTTTAGCACTAGGCTTGCATGTTAATTTATGTCCCTTAAAGTGCAATTGTTAGTTGTCATTATCCAGGACCAATATATGGAGTTATCCAGGAGATGTAGTTGACATATCACTATAAAAACGATGCATATGCATATTGTGCTATATATACAAACATGTATTTTTTCATACTAAAGGGAGAAAGTGTAGCATAATAATAAAATGCTCTAATCAGATATCATTGTATTTAATAAACAAATGCTTGTTTCTCAAGGTTTAAACACACAGGTAAAGTTGCACTCCCAGACACAATGCATTGCCACCCATGATAAGGACACAAGCAAGGAGCCAATCAGGAGAGGCATACTTATGTAATGACCAATCAAAGGCAGAGTCCTGCATGGGAGCCTGCATAGTGAAAAATTTATATTTGTTTAATTAAAGATCTAAGAATAAGAGTATTTTATTATTTCTATAGAATAATCCTTAAAAGGGAAAAAACATTAAAATTTAACTTTTATAATTCAGATAGCACAAGCAATTTGAAAAATATTCTCAATTTGCTCCTGTTGTCAATTTTACTTTGTTCCCTTGGTATCCTTTGCTGAAGTGTTTGCCTAGGTAAGCTCACAATCGTGTTTTCATCTGGAAAACTTTATGGCAACATAACTACCTAGTCATGCTTTTTAACAATGAAACAAAAAGAAAAGTAAATTTGATATCTGATGTAAATTGGAACTTTTTTTTCCCAAATCGATTGGTCTAAGTCACGAACCTTTAATTTTGAGTTTTATATAATTTTAAGTTAAAAAGGAGCCAACAACAAATAAGTATTTTTGTACTTAAATGGACAGGAAACCCTACAATTTTCTTCATCATTTGGATAGGACATACAATCTTAATCAACTTTCAAATTTACTTCTATTATCAAATTTGCTTCATTCTCTTGTTATCCTTTGCAGTAGGCACAGCATTGAACTACTGGCAGCTAGATGAACTTATCTAGTTAGCCAATCACAAGAGACAAATGTGTGCAGGCACCAATCAGCAGTTAGCTACCACTAGTGTGGGATATGTGCGTATTCTTTTTCAACAAGTGATACCTAGAGCACAAAACACATTTGAAAATAGAAGTGAATTTAAAAGTGTCTTAAAATGACATCCTCTATCTGAGTCATGCAAATTTAATTTTGACTTTCCTATTCCTTTAACCTCATCATCATTGGAAAAAAAAGTCACTGTTTATTGTTTTTTATTTTTATATTTCTTATTACACAAACCTCACTCAAATGATAATACTCTACAGAGTAGTGAAATTAGAAGTATAACGTCTGTTATCCCGGCCTCAGATCCATATCAGTGAATAATCTAAGGAATATTTGGCATGCATAGGTAAAGGGCATACACTGTCTTTGCAGTCCACGTCTATTCGTCCGCTGTTTAGCAAAAGCTGAAGCAGTGCCAGATTTCCTTTCCTCGCAGCCCAGAATGCAGCATTGGCAAGGGGTGTTTCCTTCTGTGTAAAAATAATAGTATCATATTAGTTCCAGGTTATCTTGATTCACAAAAGGAAGGAAAACAGTTCATTGAAGGGATCTGCAAAACAAGCTGGGGCACATTTGGCACATGATGGAGATATTTTTGGGATTGGTCCATCTCAAGCATTAGTTTTAGAGTGTAACATTCATCAATATAAAATGAGCCTCGGTAAGCTTACTGGGAATAAAAACTCCCTTCCAAGCTTTTAGATAACAAATCTCAGGTCTAATTTCACAGTAAAACTCTGGCGAAGAGAAGGAGTTGTAGAAAAGTAATTGCCTGTGTTAAGGATTTGTGGTGAAAGTGAATACTAAAGAATACAATCACTTATTTAAGCAATATATGGCATGACCTTAGAAGTCTGCATTATCTTTTTAACAGGTAACAAGTTCTGTGACAAGCATACACTTCCTGAACAAGCAAATAAATGCTTTTAGTGCTTACTGCCGTCTAACTCAGGGGAGTGCACCTGCTAATTTATTTGGTTGCGTTTAATAATTGCACTTTATTAATTAAAAGACACGCTAAACTTAAAATATTTTTTTTTTATAAGGGACACTACTAAAGAAAAATGGTCTGTATTATTTTTAAAACCTATTTAACACAGCCTATAGTTTGCTTACTGTAAAAAAAATGATAAACACATTTCCTGACTGGTGCGGCCAATCAGATGCTGTAAGCCTGTAGACACTCATGGAGGAGCATAATGTACTTTATCATTAACTGAAAAGCAAAGCAAGCTATGTTGCATATACTGTAATGTTTTCAATGTCGAACGGACATATTTTTTTGGTTTAGAAATTGAAAAGTCACAGTGCTCTGACCGTTGCATTATGATTAGATAAAAATATGTTTCCTGCCTTTAAACACTGTTTTATAGACCTTCAGGACATGTGAACAATTTCTTTAGGGATATAATAAGACAGTTCACTGATTATTTCTCTTGTTAAGTGTATTCAGTCCACGGGTCATCCATTACTTATGGGATATATTCCCTTCCCAACAGGAAGTTGCAAGAGGATCACCCAAGCAGAGCTGCTATATAGCTCCTCCCCTCACATGTCATATCCAGTCATTCTCTTGCAACCCTCAACAAAGAAGGAGGTCGAGAGAGGAGTTGGAGTTTTTACTTAATTATTCTTCAATCAAAAGTTTGTTATTTTAAATGGCACCGGAGTGTGCTGTTTTTCTATCTCAGGCAGTATTTGGAAGAAGAAACTGCCTGCGTTTTCTATGATCTTAGCAGGCGTAACTAAGATCCACTGGCTGTTCTCGACATTCTGAGGAGTGGGGTAACTTCAGAAAATGGGAATAGCATGCGGGGTCCCCCGCAAATGAGGTATGTGCAGTACAATATTTTCTGGGAATGGAATTGACTAAGAAAACACTGCTGTTACCCGTATGATGTAAGTACAGCCTTAAATGCAGTAGTAGTGACTGGTATCAGGCTGATAAATGTATGCACAGTAGAGTTATTTTCTAGGGACTCTGAGAAAATACTGTTAATACTGAAATAATGCTTAAGCCTTATCTGCAGTGGAAGCGACTGGTAGCAGGCTTAGTGATAACTTTGCATGACATTAAAGAAAGTTTGTTTTTTAAAACGTTTACTGGCATGTTATTCGTTTTGTGAGGTACTTTGGTGATAAATCCTTTAGGGCATGATTTTTTTCCACATGGCTAACGTATATTTCTGCATAGAAACCGTTATATCAGGTCTCCCACTGTTGTAAATGAGTGGGAGGGGCCTTTTTTAGCACCTTGTTGCGCAGTTAAAATTCTAGCACAGTCTTCCTGTTCTTCCTCCTTGATCCTGGACGTCTCTAGAGAGCTCAGGGGTCTTCAAAATTAGTTTTTGAGGGAGGTAATCAGTCACAGCAGACCTGTGACAGTGTGTTTGACTGTGATAAATCTTAATTTGTTATTACTGAGGGGTTAATCATCCTTTTGCTAATGGGTGCAATCCTCTGCTAATTAATACATTTAAAGAATTGTTGACTATAACTGAATTAGTTCTTTGTTATTCAACTGTGTTTTTTAAAAGTGCTGCAGCGTTTTTTATATTGCTTGTAAACTTATTGAAAGTAATTTCCAAGCTTGCTAGTTTCATTGCTAGTCTGTTTAAACATGTCTGATACAGAGGAATCTGCTTGTTCATTATGTTTAAAAGCCGATGTGGAGCCCAATAGAAATATGTGTACCAATTGTATTGATATTACTTTGAATAAAAGTCAATCTGTACCGATAAAGAAATTATCACCAGACAACGAGGGGGAAGTTATGCCGTCTAACTCTCCTCACGTGTCAGTACCTTCGTCTCCCGCTCGGGAGGTGCGTGAGATTGAGGTGCCAAGTACATCAAGGCCCTTACAAATCACTTTACATGATATGGCTAATGTTATGAAAGAAGTATTATACAATATGCCCGAGTTAAGAGGCAAGCGCGACAGCTCTGGGTTAAGGACAGAGCGCGCCGATGACACGAGAGCCATGTCTGGTACTGCGTCACAATTTGCAGAACATGAGGACGGAGAGCTTCATTCTGTGGGCGACGGTTCTGATTCGGGGAGACCGGATTCAGAAATTTCAAATTTTAAATTTAAGCTTGAGAACCTCCGCGTGTTGCTAGGGGAGGTGTTAGCGGCTCTGAATGATTGTGACACGGTGGCAATCCCAGAGAAATTATGTAGGCTGGATAAATACTATGCGGTACCGGTGTGTACTGACGTTTTTCCTATACCAAAGAGGCTTACAGAGATTATTAGCAAGGAGTGGGATAGACCCGGTGTGCCTTTTTCCCCTCCTCCGATATTTAGAAAAATGTTCCCTATAGACGCCACCACACGAGACTTATGGCAGACGGTCCCTAAGGTGGAGGGAGCAGTTTCTACTTTAGCCAAGCGTACCACTATCCCGGTGGAGGATAGCTGTGCTTTCTCAGATCCAATGGATAAAAAATTAGAGGGTTACCTTAAGAAAATGTTTGTTCAACAAGGTTTTATATTACAGCCTCTTGCATGCATTGCGCCTCTCACTGCTGCAGCGGCATTCTGGTTTGAGTCTCTGGAAGAGGCGATTCGCACAGCACCATTGGATGAGTCTTTGAGCAAGATTAGAACCCTTAAGCTGGCTAATGCGTTTGTTTCGGATGCCGTAGTGCATTTAACCAAACTTACGGCTAAGAATTCCGGATTCGCCATACAGGCGCGCAGAGCGCTATGGCTTAAATCCTGGTCAGCAGATGTAACTTCTAAGTCTAAACTACTAAACATTCCTTTCAAAGGGCAGACCTTATTCGGGCCCGGCTTGAAGGAAATTATTGCTGACATTACTGAAGGTAAGGGCCACTCCCTTCCTCAGGACAGGGCCAAATCAAAGGCCAAACAGTCTAATTTTCGTGCCTTTTGTAATTTCAAGGCAGGAGCAGCATCAACTTCCTCCGCTCCAAAACAGGAAGGAACTACTGCTCGTTACAGACAGGGTTGGAAAGGCAACCAGTCATGGAACAAGGGCAAGCAGGCCAGAAAGCCTACTTCCGCCCCTAAGACAGCATGAAGACAGGGCCCCCTTTCCGGAGACGGATGTAGTGGGGGGCAGACTTTCTCTCTTCGCCCAGGCTTGGGCAAGAGATGTACAGGATCCCTGGATGTTGGAGATTATATCTCAGGGATACCTTCTGGATTTCAAAACTTCTCCTCCACAAGGGAGGTTTCATCTGTCAAGGTTATCAACAAACCTAGTAAAGAAAGAGGCATTTCTACAATGTGTACAAGACCTCTTAGTGATGGGAGTGATCCACCCAGTTCCGCGGACGGAACAGGGGCAAGGGTTTTATTCAAATCTGTTTGTGGTTCCCAAGAAAGAGGGAACCTTCAGACCAATCTTAGACTTAAAAATCTTAAACAAATTCCTAAGGGTTCCATCGTTCAAGATGGAAACCATTCGGACCATCCTACCCATGATCCAAGAGGGTCAATATATGACCACAGTGGACTTAAAGGATGCCTACCTTCACATACCGATTCACAAAGATTATTATCGGTACCTAAGGTTTGCCTTTCTAGACAGGCATTACCAGTTTGTAGCTCTTCCCTTCGGGTTAGCTACGGCCCCGAGAATTTTTACAAAGGTTCTGGGCTCACTTCTGGCGGTACTAAGACCACGAGGCATAGCGGTGGCTCCGTACCTAGACGACATTCTGATACAAGCGTCAAGTTTTCAAAATGCAAAGTCTCATACAGAGATAGTTCTAGCATTTCTGAGGTCGCATGGGTGGAAAGTGAACGTGGAAAAGAGTTCTCTGTTACCACTCATAAGGGTCCCTTTTCTAGGGACTCTTATAGATTCTGTAGAGATGAAGATTTACCTGACGGAGTCCAGGTTATCAAAGATTCTCAATGCTTGCCGTGTCCTTCACTCCATTCCAAGCCCATCATTAGCTCAGTGCATGGAAGTAATCGGCTTAATGGTCGCGACAATGGACATAGTGCCATTTGCGCGCCTACATCTCAGACCGCTGCAACTATGCATGCTAAGTCAATGGAACGGGGATTACTCAGATCTGTCCCCTTTGCTAAATCTGGACCAGGAGACCAGAGATTCTCTTCTCTGGTGGTTGTCACGGGTTCATCTGTCCAAAGGAATGACTTTTCGCAGACCAGATTGGACAATTGTAACAACAGATGCCAGTCTACTAGGCTGGGGAGCAGTCTGGAAATCCCTGAAGGCTCAGGGATCGTGGACTCAGGAGGAGAGACTCCTCCCGATAAACATTCTAGAATTAAGAGCAATATTCAATGCTCTTCTAGCTTGGCCTCAGTTAGCAACACTGAGGTTCATCAGATTTCAGTCGGACAACATCACGACTGTGGCTTACATCAATCATCAAGGGGGAACCAGGAGTTCCCTAGCGATGTTGGAAGTCTCGAAGATAATTTGCTGGGCAGAGTCTCACTCTTGCCACCTGTCAGCGATCTACATCCCAGGCGTGGAGAACTGGGAGGCGGATTTTCTAAGTCACCAGACTTTTCATCCGGGGGAGTGGGAACTTCACCCGGAGGTATTTGCTCAACTGATTCGTCGTTGGGGCAAACCGGATCTGGATCTCATGGCATCTCGCCAGAACGCCAAGCTTCCTTGTTACGGATCCAGGTCCAGGGACCCGGGAGCGGTGCTGGTAGATGCACTAGCAGCCCCTTGGGTTTTCAACACAGCTTATGTGTTTCCACCTTTTCCGTTGCTACCTTGACTGATTGCCAGGATCAAACAGGAGAGAGCATCTGTGATTCTGATAGCGCCTGCGTGGCCACGCAGGACCTGGTATGCAGATCTAGTGGACATGTCGTCCTGTCCACCATGGTCTCTACCCCTGAGGCAGGACCTTCTAATTCAGGGTCCTTTCAACCATCCAAACCTAATTTCTCTGAGGCTGACTGCTTGGAAATTGAACGCTTGATTCTATCAAAGCGTGGGTTTTCGGATTCGGTTATTGATACATTAATACAGGCTCGGAAACCTGTTACCAGAAAAATTTACCACAAGATATGGCGTAAATATTTATATTGGTGTGAATCCAAGAGTTACTCATGGAGTAAGGTTAGGATTCCTAGGATATTGGCTTTTCTACAAGAGGGTTTAGAAAGGGGCTTATCCGCTAGTTCACTAAAGGGACAGATTTCTGCTCTGTCTATTCTTTTACACAAGCGTCTGGCAGAGAATCCAGACATCCAAGCTTTTTGTCAGGCTTTGGCTAGGATTAAGCCTGTGTTTAAAGCTGTTGCTCCTCCGTGGAGCTTAAACTTGGTTCTTAAAGTTCTTCAGGGTGTTCCGTTTGAACCCCTTCATTCCATTGATATTAAGCTTTTATCTTGGAAAGTTCTGTTTTTGATGGCTATTTCCTCGGCTCGAAGAGTCTCTGAGTTATCTGCCTTACATTGTGATTCTCCTTATCTAATCTTTCATTCAGACAAGGTAGTCCTGCGTACTAAACCTGGGTTTTTACCTAAGGTTGTTTCTAACAGGAATATCAATCAAGAGATTGTTGTTCCATATTTATGTCCTAATCCTTCTTCAAAGAAGGAACGTCTTTTGCATAATCTAGACGTGGTCCGTGCCCTGAAGTTCTACTTACAGGCAACTAAAGATTTTCGACAAACTTCTTCTCTGTTTGTCGTTTACTCTGGACAGAGAAGAGGTCAAAAGGCTTCGGCTACCTCTCTCTCTTTTTGGCTTCGTAGCATAATACGCTTAGCCTATGAGACTGCTGGACAGCAGCCTCCTGAAAAAATTACAGCTCATTCCACTAGAGCTGTGGCTTCCACCTGGGCCTTTAAGAATGAGGCCTCTGTTGAACAGATTTGCAAGGCTGCAACTTGGTCTTCACTTCATACTTTTCCAAATTTTACAAATTTGACACTTTTGCTTCTTCGGAGGCTGTTTTTGGGAGAAAGGTTCTACAGGCAGTGGTTCCTTCTGTTTAATGTTCCTGCCTTGTCCCTCCCATCATCCGTGTACTTTAGCTTTGGTATTGGTATCCCATAAGTAATGGATGACCCGTGGACTGAATACACTTAACAAGAGAAAACATAATTTATGCTTACCTGATAAATTTATTTCTCTTGTAGTGTATTCAGTCCACGGCCCGTCCTGTCTTTTTAAGGCAGATCTAAATTTTAATTAAAACTCCAGTCACCACTGCACCCTATGGTTTCTCCTTTCTTGTCTTGTTTCGGTCGAATGACTGGATATGACATGTGAGGGGAGGAGCTATATAGCAGCTCTGCTTGGGTGATCCTCTTGCAACGTCCTGTTGGGAAGGGAATATATCCCATAAGTAATGGATGACCCGTGGACTGAATACACTGCAAGAGAAATAAATTTATCAGGTAAGCATAAATTATGTTTTTTCAAGCTGTCATATGGTAAGATGCAGAAATAAATGTAATAAGACTATCTTGGGATATGTGACTGCTTCAGAAGTGTAGTTAAAATGATCGTAGTGGGAGATCCAGAGATCTGTGTCATTACAACTCAGAAAATATACGGCTAGATTACGAGTTTTGTCGGTAAGGCTGTGCGGTGCTAACGAGCAGTTTATGCTCACAGCTCACTTGCAGACAGTGCTGGTTTTACGGGCTTTTACAAACCAGGGGTTAGCCACAGAAAAGTGAGCGGAGAGCAAAATTTTGCTCCACATCTCACCTCAATACCAGCGCTGCTTACGGTAGCGGTGAGCTGGTAAAACGTGCTTGTGCACGATTTCCCCATAAGAATCAATGGGGGAGAGCCGGCTGGAAAAAAAACTAACACCTGCAAAAAAGCAGGGTAAAGCTCCTAACGCAGCCCCATTGATTCCTATGGAAAAATAAATTTATGTCTACACCTAAAACCCTAACATGAACCCCGAGTCTAAACACCCCTAATCTGCCCCCCCCCCAAAATAGCCGACACCTGCATTATATTATTAACCCCTAATCTGCCGCTCCGGACACCGCCGCCACCTACTCTATAGTTATGAACCCCTAATCTGCTGCCCCCAACATCGCCGACACCTACATTTTATTTATTAACCCCTAATCTGCCGCCCCCAATGTCGCCGCAACCTAACTACAATTATTAACCCCTAATCTGCCGCCCCCAACGTCGCCACCACTATATTAAAGTTATTAACCCCTAAAACTAAGTCTAACCCTAACCCCCCTAAATTAAATATAATTTAAATAAATCTAAATACAATTACTACAATTAACTAAATTATTCCTATTTAAAACTAAATACGTACCTATAAAATAAACCCT
Source organism: Bombina bombina (assembly GCF_027579735.1). Lineage (NCBI taxonomy): Eukaryota > Metazoa > Chordata > Amphibia > Anura > Bombinatoridae > Bombina > Bombina bombina. The sequence goes on from NC_069503.1 coordinate 846,115,966, forward strand.
AAACTAGCTACAATATAACTAATAGTTACATTGTAGCTAGCTTAGGGTTTATTTTTATTTTACAGGCAACTTTGTATTTATTTTAACTAGGTAGAATAGTTATTAAATAGTTATTAACTATTTAATAGCTACCTAGTTAAAATAAAGTCAAATTTACCTGTAAAATAAAACCTAACCTAAGTTACAATTACACCAAACACAACACTATAATTAAATAAATTTGACTTTATTTTAACTAGGTAGCTATTAAATAGTTAATAACTATTTAATAACTATTCTACCTAGTTAAAATAAATACAAAGTTGCCTTTAAAATAAAAATAAACCCTAAGCTAGCTAAAATGTAACTATTAGTTATATTGTATCTAGCTTAGGGTTTATTTTATAGGTAAGTATTTAGTTTTAAATAGGAATAATGTAGTTCATTGTAGTAATTTTATTTATATTTATTTAAATTATATTTAAGTTAGGGGGGGTTAGGGTTAGACTTAGATTTAGGGGTTAATACATTTAATATAGTTGCGGTGACGTTGGAGCAGAAGATTAGGGGTTAATAAATGTAGGTAGGTGGCGACGATGTTAGGGACGGCAGATTAGAGGTTAATAAAATTTAAATAGTGTTTGCAATGCGGGAGTGCGACGGTTTTAGGGGTTAATATATTTTTTATAGTGGCAGCGATGTCCGGTTCGGCAGATTAGGCATTAAAATTTTTATTTTAGTGTTTGCAATGTGGGGGGCCTCGGTTTAGGGGTTAATAGGTAGTTTATGGGTGTTAGTGTACTTTTTAGCACTTTAGTTAAGAGTTTTATGCTATGGCGTTAGCCCATAAAACTCTTAACTACTAACTTTTAAATGCGGTACCAGGCTTGACAGGAGAGGCTGTACCGCTCACTTTTTGGAAGACTCGCAATACCAGCATTATGCAAGTCCCATTGAAAAAATAGGATACGCAATTGACGTAAGTGGATTTGCGGTATTTTCGAGTCTGCCAAAAAAAGTGAGCGGTGAGCCTGTCATTTCAAGACTCGTAATACCAGTGGGCATTAAAAAGCAGCGTTGGGACCTCTCAACGCTGCTTTTGAAGGCTAACGCATGACTCGTTATCTAGGCGATAGACTGGTAAACTTGGTAAAAATCTGTAAAATTGTCCCCTTACGCACATCACAAAAATAATCTATCAATGTTTATCCTAATGCTTTATCATTAAATCTATATAATATAAAAAACTACAACTTGGTTCCAGTAACACATAAAGCTGCTTTAACCTCTTGCTTGCCATTAATAAAACAGTGAGTGATTTTCCAGGACACGTGTGTGACAGTCATGTGACCTCTTAATTACCAAGTCCTGGGTCCAGCACCAGTTAGCTGCATACTGTGTTTGACTGTAAGTGTTGCACATGATGAGTTGAAGGGGGGTATGAAGGCAGCACCCAGGTGCTGTAGCATTGTTACCTATGAGTTATAGACCTATGATCCTAACTGAAATTGCCATTGAAACAATATTAAACCTAATGGTGAACCCAGCCCACTGAATGCTGCTATTCCTACCCATAACAAATAAATTGTATGGCTGACATCCCATGTCAGTGATTTCTCCTCCTGCATCTACTTCTCTTCTCAACCATTCTACTCTCACTGGAAGATAATTCCCATAAACCTTATTTGCTTCTAAGCAATCACTTTTCACTGCACTATCCCCACATCTAAATTATCCACCCATGTGCTCCCTCCCACTGTAACCTCTTAGCACATAGCCTCCAAGAACCCAAATGAAAAAAAAAGAAATACAATATTACCTTAAGAAAAAAAAATACTCGTAAAGTACTTACCTTAAGTTCAGCTAAAGGGGTAGATTTAACAAGCAGCGGATGCTGCTTTCTACGCCCAAAGGTTCAGGCTCGCCTGAAATGTAAGTTAAGAAGCAGGATGATAAACAGCCCCTACTAGTGGCCGATTGGCCGCAAATGTGCAGGGGGCGGCATTGCACAAGCATTTCACAAATGTCGGCATTTAGCGATGTCATGACCGCCCGGCACTTGTTCAATCTACCCCAAAGAATCATCTTTCTTCAGTCTCTTTTCGTCATTCAGGAAAAGGATAAAGAAAGAAGTTTCTGCCATCAAACTCAGTAAGAAATCTAGAGGTCTAGTTAGTGTGTGTGTGTTTTTAAAAACATAGTATCATTTTTCTAAATTTAGGAGGGTGGTGACAGGGGGAAAGGATGGATCATGTAGGCTTTGAGTTTAACAAGACTCAAGCACAATCAATAGCATTTTTGCACGTGCGCTAAATTCCTTACACAACAGACTTCTATGGGAGCATACAGTAAAATTCATGTTGGATATTACTTGAGCACTGAGCCAAATGTGCACTAAGCAGAGGGAGTCCTAAATTCTTAATTTTCAGAGCTACATTATAAAAGAGGCAAATTTAATAATGAGTATATTGCCAAGCTGTTTTTGCTAAGCATAACTAAAGATTTTATATAAAAATCATAAGATGTCTAATGTCCCTTTAAGGGGATAGCTTTCTTTGGTTGTATCATGCTGCAGGTTTAATCTGATGTAAGTGCGTGGGGGGTGATTACAGAAGGGAAGTATCTTGTTGGCAGGCCAGGCCAGTTACATAATATAGTGCAGTTATGCTGGTTGGCTGATCAGTCATTAGGTTTAATATCAGCAGGGGAGATTCTGGCTGTTTATTGCTGTGAGGGGCTAATTCCATGTGAGCAATCATTTATTTTTAGTTGTTGCTGTAAGTTTTTAGCTGTTTTGTTTGCATTAGCATGTTTGATTGATAGTCATTGAGCACATAGTTTTTAAATATCAGGTTCCTGAAGGAGGGAAATAATGCCTCTAATGTAAACCCAGCCATCACCTTCCCAACAAACCCATCACCTTCCCCAACAAACTTATCAGCATCAGACCAAAGATGTAGATGCCTGTCTCAACAACCCATTTAACAATGATTTGCAGCTCTGACATAATTGTAAGGTCTTAGTACCAGCAATAACAAAGGTGCTAGTGCCAAAACTGCTCCCCCACACCAGGAGCATGCTCCGTTAACCATTTAACCCCCTTGGCTGCTTATAGAGACAGTTGTATTGTTCTGCAAATAATTGAGCTGAAGCCTTCCTGAAATTCAAGGGGTTAATTTTAGCAACATCTCTACATTTTAAAAAAAGTTCATGGTCCATGACCTTTGTAATTGAGCCAAGGGGTTAATCATAAAAAAAAATAGTAACAGACAACCACAAAGTTGAAAAAAAAAACTTAATTCAATCAGATGGAGCTCATTCATGGTACAGTCTATTTTAGTGCACTATGCTTTTCAGGGAACACAAATGTTATATATTATTAATCTACCTCTGTCTGTGGGGTGAGGGGAACTCAAATGCAGGAACAGATTACAGGAAACCAAAAGCCTTTTACAAAAGCAAGAGAAACAAAAACAAAGAATTGGTTAATAGAAAGGGTAAAACAAGAGCAGAGTCCAATAACAGGTCAAGGGTCAGATACCATGAGATTAGTCCAGCAATTAGGTACCAATGGGTAAACAAGAGCAGAGTCCAGAAACAGGAAAAAGTTCAGGTACCATGAGATCAGTCCAACAACTAGGTACCAAGGGGGAAGGCACAAGCAATGTCCAGCAGGTATTGGTAGACAGGCTGGCACTGGATACTAGATAGTTGAAGTAGTAACAACAGGATTCAAGTAAGCTGCCACTGGTGCAGCAAGTAAAGGAGATTCAACAGGCATAGGATACCCAGCGGGTACTGTTAGTAGTAGTGATGTTGCAAATTGTTCGCCGGCGAATAGTTCCCGGCGAACATAGCATGTTCGCATTTACCTCGGCGGGCGAACATATGCGATATTCGATCCGCCCCTATTCGTCATCATTGAGTAAACTTTGACCCTGTACCTCACAGTCAGAATACACATTACAGCCAATCAGCAGCAGACCCTCCCTCCCAGAACCTCCCACCTCCTGGACAGTATCCATTTTAGATTCATTTGGAAGCTGCATTCTTAGTGAGAGGAGGGACAGTGTAGCTGCTGATGATTTAATAGGGAAATCGATAGCTAGGCTAGTGTATTCAGTGTCCACTACAGTCCTGAAGGACTCATCTGATCTCTGCTGTAAGGACAGCATCCCAAAAAGCCCTTTTTAGGGCTAGAACATCAGTCTGCTTTTTTTTTTTTTTCCTGTGTAATCTAATTGCAATTGCCTGCCTGCCAGCGTGTGTGTCAGGCTCACAGTGTATACTGTGCCCACTTGCCCAGTGCCACCACTCATATCTGGTGTAACAGTAGTGTACATTTAAAAAAAAAAAAAAAACTTTTTTGACTGTGAAATAATAGCAGACAGCTGCCAGTACCCAAGATGGCCACCAATAAGGCAGATGGGGAGGGTTAGAGAGCTGTTTTGGGGGGGGGGATCAGGGAGGTTGGGGGCTAAGGGGGGATGCTACACCACAGAATATGTAAATATGCTTAAAAAATTTTAAAACCTTTTTAAAAACCTTTTTTTTTAGTACTGGCAGACTTTCTGCCATTACTTAAGATGGCGGGGACAATTGTGGGGTGGGGGAGGGAAGGGAGCTGTTTGATGTGTCAGGTGGGAGGCTGATCTCTGCACTAAAAGCTAAAATTAACCCTGCAAGCTCCCTACAAACTACCTAATTAACCCCTTCACTGCTAGCCATAATACACGTGTGATGCGCAGCAGCATTTAGCGGCCTTCTAATTACCAGAAAGCAACGCCAAAGTCATAAATATCTGCTATTTCTGAACAAAGGGGATCCCAGAGAAGCATTTACAACCATTTGTGCCATATTTGCACAAGCTATTTGTAAATAATTTCAGTGAGAAACCTAAAATTGCGAAAAAAATTGTTTTTTTAAAATTTGATTGCATTTAGCGGTGAAATGGTGACATGAAATATACCAAAATGGGCCTAGATCAATACTTTGGGTGGTCTACTACACTACACTTAAGCTAAAATTAACTCTACAAGCTGCCTACATGCTCCCTAATTAACCCCTTCACTGCTGGGCATAAAACACGTGTGGTGCGCAGTGGCATTTAGCAGCCTTCTAATTACCAAAAAGCAACGCCAAAGCCATATGTCTGCTATTTCTGAACAAAGGGGATCCCAGAGAAGCATTTACAACCATTTATGCCATAATTGCATAAGTTGTTTGTAAATAATTTCTGTGAGAAACCTAAAGTTTGTGAAAAAGTGAACAATTTTTTTTTTATTTGATCGCATTTGGCGGTGAAATGGTGGCATGAAATATACCAAAATGGGCCTAGATCAATACTTTTGGTTGTCTACTACACTACACTTAAGCTAAAATTAACTCTACAAGCTGCCTACATGCTCCCTAATTAACCCCTTCACTGCTGGGTATAAAACATGTGTGGTGCGCAGTGGCATTTAGCAGCCTTCTAATTACCAAAAAGCAACGCCAAAGCCATATAAGTCTGCTATAATGGCATGTCTGGCACACAGTGTTGGGGCAAGGGTCCATCTGACCACTGATACCTGGTCGGCAAAGCATGGTCAGGGCAGGTATATCACCTACACTGCGCACTGTGAAGCGGGCGTAACCCTTACACGTAACCCTTACACTACCTGATCGATACAACATCATACCTGATGTTTTAAAGCACGTTATTCCAAACAATTTAGGAATGTTAGGTGATTTATGCCCTTTATGGATTAAAACCAGACTCTGCATCAACTATGTAATTTTCCATGGGTGTTTTGCCATGGATCCCCCTCCGGCATGCCACAGTCCAGGTGTTAGTGCCCTTGAAACAACTTTTCCATCACTATTGTGGCCAGAAAGAGTCCCTGTGGGTTTTAAAATTCGCCTGCCTATTGAAGTCTATGGCGGTTCGCCCGGTTCGCGAACTTTTGTGGAAGTTTGAGTTTTCCGTTCGCGAACCCAAATTTTTAGGTTCGCGACATCACTATTAGTAAGTCTGTCATAAGATACTGGGTAAGTACAGCAGGATTCAGGTAAGTAGTATCAGGAATATGGTAAGTAACTGCTTGTTACAACACAGGATACAGGGAGAGCAGGTAACAAGGTAACAAGATACATATATCTCAGGGATTTGGACTCGAGTTGCATGACTTGAACTTGACATGGACTCAAGTCCCAAATTTGATGACTTACGACTTGACTACATAATCAATGAAGACTTGCCACTCAATTTAGACTTTGGCATGGGGTGAGGAGGTAGCTTAAAATAGTAATAAAAAGTATTTTAAAAATCTGAACATTATCTAAGGTTGTTTGTTGAAGTCTGTGAGCACACACATGTTGTGACTGGCCCTTTAAGAAATGTATTACCTCAGGAATTCGATCTCCACATTAAGTCATCTAGTCAGAGCAGGCCCTGGAAAGAGAAACTAAAATGCTGATGCTGGGATAAAGCAACTTGATGGTCCATGGCTTTGGAATGACAAATCAAGAGCAGCATGAATCCCTGGATGCTGCTATAGCAAGAAAACAGCATATTTAGTGTTTCACCCACACTCTTCAGCGGGTGGTGGGAGAAGGCTTGAAAGAAACAAATATGATGTTGCGTTCTTTATCATCATTCAAAAAAGTTTTTCAGTCTGATTTTGGACAAAGGAGCATTCTAGTTGCTGTTGTTAACACTCAACTCGGGCTGTAATTGAATGTGATCACCCAAAGGTATGTTGTATTGTGGAAAATCCTGGCCATAAGGGACTGTTGTTCATGTCAAGGGAGTGGCATTGTTGGTGGACATTCTGAAGCCATTTGCAGAGGCAACAGATCTGACCCAGGGAGAGAAAAAGGTCACCATCACCTCTGTTCTTGCTCTGAATCTACACTATAAAAGCTGAAGTCTCTGGTACTGTTTCTTAAGCAGGCTTGTCAGAAGTCTGCAGGCATCCCTGACCAAAAGACATTAAAAGGAGTACCACATAGCATAATCTTGTATTATGATGAACAAGTATACACACAACAAAGTGCTAACTCACACTTTTTGTTGTGCAAAAAAAGCAGACTGACCCTGACAGTCACTAGCTGACTGATCTCCAGTTAGCTGCTTTGTGTTGAAAGCTCAAATTCACAGACCCCAAGGACGCTGGAGAAGTCAGTGCATGCCCGTCCAACTGACAGGTGTCCGATGCAGCTCAGCACCAAATGAGTTCCACAAAAGGCCACCGGATATATGAAAAAACAAGTTCTTGAGATAAAAGAGACTTTTATTGTGCTACCTGTTTTTTAGTCTTATCTGACCATTTAATCAGACATCATATAGTGCTTGTTTTCTAAAGAAAAGAACATTTTGTTCTCCATTACAATAACATCAAATTGTTCAGAAATACTGTGTAGACATTGTTAATGTTGTAAATGTCTATTGTAGCTGGAAATGGTTGATTTTTCATGTAATATACATAGGCATATAGAGGCCTATTATAAGCAACCATCTGTCCTTGTCAAGTTCCGGTGTATAAACGCTCAGGAGACAGACCCTTTTGGAAGTGGTAGGGAATTGCAGACACCAACCCCTAACCCAGGGAAGAGTTTCCTGGACATGGAGATTATGTGATTTATAGTTGCAAGGAGTTATTGCAGGGTTCATAAAGTATAAAATATATGTTTGCAACATATTCTGGTTTCAAAGGTAACATATATGAGATACTTTGACTCATAGTTGCTAGGAGTGGCTGCAGGATTCATGAAATGTAAAACATAGTAATGCAAGATATTCAGGCTTCTAAGGAACAGTTATAGATACTGTGATTTGTAGTTGCTAGGAGTTATTGGAGAGCTCACAGTACACAATATATATATATATATATATATATATATATATATATATACATATATATTTTTAAAATTTTCCTTTATTTTTTAAGAAAAAAAAAGTCATTTACAGGTAGCTGAAGAACAAGAAGAAAAACAAAGCTCAAAACACATTCAAATGCTTTACAGAGGACAACAGTTACATGTCAATCTTAGAGGGCTCAACATATTCTACCTTTGCTATATTTTCTTATTCCAATGTTTTATTTAAGTGATGCTAAATAATCCTCCCATATAAATCTCATGTTATGATAAAACTCTGTTTGCTGAGTCTGTACAAAATGAAACTTTTCTAAGGTCAGTAATTGTGTAACATGTTCTCTCCAGTTTGCCATATTAGGAATAGAGGATGTTTTCTACAAACGCGGAATCAGTTGCTTAGCCCCATTTATCATTATATATAACAACTTCAATCTTAGCTTACATTTCAGTCTGGGGGTGTAGTTAAAGAGTAAAATCATTGGGTCTAGTGAGATTTTGATAGATATGACTTTTTCTATCTCTTCCTTGATCCCTTCCCAATATTGCCTAAGCATGAACACTCCCATCATATATGTGTCATTCTCCCCACCACATCACATCCCCTCCAGCATTTGTTATCTGTATTGGGATATATCTTTGAGAGTCTATGCGGTGTAAGGTACCACCGGTACAGGAGCTTTAGATTAGTTTCAGTAATGTTTATTGAAGATGGTGATTTACCCATATTAATGAAAATTGCCTTCCATTCTTTTTGAGAAATCTCTCTGTTTAATTATTTTTCCCATGTTTTACAGTATGCTAGTAATGATCTAGAATGATGTTCTAGCAATAACTTATATACCATCGGTCTACTCAATTTAGGTTTATAGTGCTTGCTGTGTAAAAAATGTGATAGTTGTTGGTGTGTGAACCAATCCCTGGTTATTTGTGGAGCAGTCTCTGCCAATTTGTCTTTGCTTTTAAGTTTGCCATCAGATAAAACACTATAAAAAGGAATTATAGACGAAATGTGATCATTTTCTTTCGGGATTAGAAATCCTCGGGATCTCTAGGTTATATAAAATTGGGGTTAATGGGGAAGGGTTTGAGGAGATACCTTTTGTTTGAGAGCTTGTCCCATGCAAGCTTGGGTAGCTTAAAAAATTTAAAATTTAAAACTTAAAAATCTTACTTAATTTGATGTTGGTAAATAGTGGTTTATTATAAACCAATTTAACTCTCTGTGACTCGCATCTTGCGGCAACATTTTGCCTAAAATCAGATACTCTATATCATGATCACTTATTTTTATCCGTAACCGCATAGTGAATACTTGAAGCAATCAATGCGTGAATGTAATGAAATAAAGAGTGACAATTGAATGAATCCATGTGCGCAACAACACATTTCAACTTGGTGTTTAAATACACGAATTTAAAAAGGAGGGGAGTATTAGCACCATGTACAGCTAACCTATATATAAGGAAAATAGTGTGTCTGTGTGGCTAAGATATAGTTTAGAACTATATGATACAATGAGAGACAGATGGCATATACTAAATAGATTCTATGTTTGAATTAGAGCTGCCCACTATGAAAAACAAGCTTACATAATTGATACTGGGAGTTATATGCACCATAATATTAAGTAGGTGTTTAAGGATACAGGCTTCTAGTTATAAATCAGTGAGTGTCTTAAAGAGACAGACACCAACTACCTGAGTGATTGATATATAACATTGGAGGCATTGATATTATCCATATTCTCTCCCATAATGATTTATTTGGTATGAAAATTGTATACCACTACCCTAAGCCCTATGGTCTTATTTTTAATGTGTGTTAATCCTTTGTGTTGGTCTGATTAGCGATGTTGCGAAAGGGGTAGATTGAAAATTAACCCTTTCATTCAGGTGACAAAGGAATTGTGTGTGTGTAATATTTCCTGAGTGTACAGGTATTTTAACGTGGTTTAATAAAGTTTCACTTTTTAATATGTGTATTTCTTTAATAAACTCCACAATCTTTATAAATTGTTTAATCAACATTGTGCTCAATTCAGCATAGTGGAGGTATCTACCCCCAAAAATTTGTTTGATATCTGGATTATGACTAATAGCTGCAGCCATGACTTCCATAGTCAGCACAAACAGCAATGGCGGCAGGGGGCAGCCCTGTCTGGTACCATTTTGTATCAAGAAACTGCTTGAAAGTGTATCATTGAGTTTAATCTTTGCAGTAGGTATACTATATAATGTGAATATCTTGCCAATCATATTATCTCCCAACCCAAAATGCTTCAAAGTGCTTAGCAGAAAGACCCAGCTTAGCCTATCAAAGACCTTTTCGGCATCCATTGCTAGGAAAATGGAGGGTACTCTATGCAATTGTGTATATTCTAATAAATTTAATGTTTTAATTGTGTTATCTCTCGCCTCTCTGTGTGGCGTGAAGCCTACCTGGTTTACATGGATTAGCTGTGGTAAAAATGTATTTATCCTTGTAGCTAATATTTTTGCAAATATTTTCACGTCTACATTCAGAAGCGAGATTGGTCTGAAATTTTGGGGTGTGTCTGGGGTTTTACCAGGTTTTGGGAGCACTGTGATATGCGCTTCCAACATACCTGGCTATTTCTATCTACTTTGTTAAAAATTTGTAAGAGATATGGGGTTAAAAGTGGAGCAAATTTCCTATAGTATTGTGAGGTGAAGCCGTCTGGCCCAGGGCTTTTACCTGTATTAAGGTCATGAATTGCTAGTTGGATTTCTTTGTGCGTGATGGGGGTCTCTAATTCTGATACTTGCTCTCTATCTAGTGTAGGAAGAGGAATATTATTTAGGTAGTCTTGCATTTTCACCGATAGCCTTTCCCGATTCTGAGATACTATATAATTGGGTGTAATATTCTTCAAACTGGGAGAGGATATCTTTAGTAGAGTGTAGTTTTTTATTTTTGGGGGTCTTTATTTCATGCACAAAAGTTTTACGTTTTTTAGTTTTAAGGGCTCTCGCCAACATTTTACCTGCCCTATTCACTTTTTTTTAGTTTAAACCTAGTTGTTTTAGTCTTATACTCTTGTAATAGTAAGTCGTGCAAAGCCGCCCTAACCTCCTGTAGGTCTTTATGTACGGTTTGATCACTTCGATTTTGCTTATATTTATATTCTAGATCGGATAATTTAGAGGTGAGATTTGTGTATTTCAATCTGTCTTTCTAAGTTGGGCCCTCAGTTTTATAAATTCTCCTCTCATGAAACACTTATGAGCTTCCCAGACTGTGAAAGGGTTAATATCTGAAGTTGAGTTGAAAACAAAGTACTCCTGTAAGGAAGTCTGGAATTTTGCAAGTCTTGCATCCCCCATCAATAATGAGTCATCTAATTTCCAAATGTATGGGGCTACGGGTGCATTGGGCCAGTTAATTGTGAAGGAGACCGCTGAGTGATCCGACCATACTGTATGCGAAATTGTTGCATCTTTAATGTATGACAAACCCGACTGGTTTGTAAACAGATAATCCAATCGGCTGTATGTTCGGTTTGGGGATGAGAAAAAGGTATAATCTGTAGTGTTTGGATTAATGAATATCCATATATCATATAGGTTATAATCTCTCAGCAATTTCCATAGATGTCTGAGTGTTCGTTTAGATGTATGTGGATTGGGGTTTGAGCTGTCTATCTCAGGGTGTAACGGTATATTAAAGTTCCCCCCAATAAAAATTAGACTCTTGGAAATATCTATAATACGCCTTAGTGTTTTCTTGAAAAATGGAAACTGCTGAGTATTTGGAGCATATATATTAATCAGCGTAGTGGGCCTGCCATACAGCAATCCGAAGACTCCGAGAAATCTTCCATTTAAGTCTGTATGTGTTTGGAAGTGTTGGAAGGCGACTGATTTATTCAAGAGGATACTCACCCCACACTTCTTTGAGGTATAAGAACTGTGAAAATGCTGTGTATAGTGGGGGCCCATATTTTTGGGTTCATGAGACTTCTTGAAATGTGTCTCTTGAAAAAATAGAATATCACCTTTCTTTTTATTTAAATCAGACATTGCCATGGACCTCTTAATAGCAGAGTTCAACCCCTTAACATTCTGTGTGATGAATTTAAGTATCTTTCCTGTATTATCCATATATAAAGAACAAGTTAATAAACTTCAGATCTACCTGCATTCTATATTGTGACCTGTACTGTATCTCCTCTCCAACCACATGCCTTAATTCCTGGTTCAACAAACACTTTAGGAAAACAACATAACCAAACAAACAAATAACATAACAAACAAAAAATGACAAGATAATGTCTCTCCATTCCTTGGAGTAAGACATTGGATCCATGTCCGTTCACAGGTCCACACTCAAAGGGGGAACCAGACCCTTTAAAAATATTAAAACATTTAAATTGAGCTATATATCTTTATATTGCCACTCCTTATTTCAAATAAAACAATAATTATTCTACAACTTTAGTAAATGTGTAGTTATTTAACTAACATTCAATGTCTGTATAACCTGAACAGTTCTGTGTAGTATATTATTATCTGATCCACGAGAACTCCATTTGACTATCAATTTCTATCATATTACCACACTTCTTGGGGATAGCTTCTCAGCTTCTTTAACTTTCCGTCTCTCCATCCAGACACAAATCAAGTCAGCAGTTCAGACATATTTTCTTTTCTCTGGTGTGGAGGTATGTTGTGACGGCTTCTTGGATTGTCCCGTGGGAACTTGCCTCCATTTTTCTGACTGTGGTCTCTTTTCACTTCGTTCCAAAATTGAATGTCGGCTGTCCACTGCTGTGATTTCTGGAGGTTCCAAATTTAAGGAGCTGCAGAAGCCTGGCACATGTGCAGGTTTCTTACAAATTAGCCGTTTATGATCTTGCAAAACATACAGGTGGAACAGAAAACCCCATCTGTACAATATTTTTTTTATCACATAGCAGTTTAGTCAGGGGTGCCAATTCTCTTCGTCTCTGCAGGGTCCTTGGTGCAAGGTCTGCAAAGAACTGCAGTACTGTCCCTCTGAACCGTACTGGATGATGTTTCCTTGACAACGTAAGGATCTCTTCTTTATCTAAGAACCTTTTAAACTTCATGAAAACATCCCTGGGACGGGCAGTGTCAGTGGTCTTTGGTCTTAATGCTCTATGAGCTCTATCCCATGGAATATCCACTGGTTTTGGCGCCCCTTTCAGGTGGGCAAATAGTGCAGCCAGACATGTGTAGAAGTCCTTAGGGAGGACCGACTCAGGGATACCCCTAATGCGAATATTCTTACGGTGGCCCCTGTTTTCAAGGTCCTCTATCTTATCAGTAATGTCCTCTATAGTGGTCATTTGTGTGGTCATTTGTTCCTGGATATCCGTGATTTCTTCCATGACTGTGCCTGACTGGTCCTGCAGGGCCTCTACCCTGAAGCCTAATGCATGAATATCCTGCTTTATTTCTGCCATCTCCTCTCTCATGCAGGCCCTCACTATATCGGCAATATCTTGCTTTGATGGTAAGGAAGATAGCAAGGCTAATAGCAGTTGAGCGGTAGGTTCTACATCTTGTGAGGGTTCCTCCTCCATTGTATTTGTAGGTGTAATATGTGCTCTTGTAACTTTTGGTGGGGAGGACCTGCGCTTCTCTGTTAATGAAGAAAAAAAGAGCTCACAGGGTGTTCTCTTGTCTGCATTTTTGTTAGTTTCTGTGTTCTGGTGTTTTGTTTTTTTGGCCATAATCCTGTACTGAGACGTGATTTATAGTAGAGGGCCACAGTATATGTCCGTTAATTTTACCCTCTAAGGGTTCATAGTTCAATTCGCCTGCCTCTCTGTCTTTTGTTTTTATTTTATGACTGCCCGCTTAACCTATTCTGTGTATACTCTTATACTGTGTGTGATTCACACAGTCGCCATTTTGTGGCCTACCTGAAGTTTCCAGCATGGGGTCTGTACTCTGCTTATCACTGTGTCCCCCTTTCCTCTGCTGTATAATAGGCTTGTGCGGTCTATTGGAGGCTTGATCTATGACTATACCTCTTGTCTGTCCTCCCGCTCTGTTAGACAGCCATCTCCTCTGTCGCCGTTCAGACGTGTGCTGTGTCGGTTACCCCCTGCATTCATCTGATGTACTGCTGTTCTTTAGCGAGCAGGGCTCTCAAATTATTCTGTGTCTCTAAGGCTGTCCTTTATACTGCCATCCATACTGTGTTGAGTTGTATAACTTGGTTTGTGGCTAAATGTAGGGTACTGGTGTTCCGGAGCTATGGGATTACACAGCCATCTTAGCTGCGGCGAAGCTCCGCCCCCCCAGTACACAATATTAGTTGGAGCTGTATGCCAAACTAATAAGCAGAGCAGCACAGGTGATAGGCAAGTTGCAAGTAAAAGCATTAAATACTGTTGTAGCAAATATTGGAGAATGACAGGAAAGCAGTTTGTTTGACTGAAAGACCTAAATACAGAGTTCTGAGTATATATATATTTGCAGGAGGATATTTGAACAATGACAACTTGTAGCAGTGAATAGTTGTAAAGTTCAGTATATGATTCAGTTGTAGCAATCAAAGATTATAGCAAAATACAAACTTGTAATTTAGATTCAGTTCAGAGTTTGCAAAATATCAGTGTCCATCCAGGAAACAATGCAGGAAATATATGGTTACTTGCAGTTTAGTAGAATTCAAGCTTTAGCAGACAGGTAATGCTCTAACTTGAATATCTCTAGGAAAGTCCTTACTGGGAACTAACACAGGGATCTGTAAAACCAGAACAAACTTTAAAGCTAGTGCACAGCACAAAAGGCCTGACATGGCTAAATAGAGGCTGAGAGAATCAGGTTGATGAATAATTAGGCAGGTAAGTTCCAGGAGTAGAATCAATGCAGACTATGCCCCAAATAGCTTGAATGACAGGAGCAGGGAAGGCAGTCTTAAAGGGACAGTGATAGTAGGTAGGCATACAGTCCTGTGTTCCAATAGCAACTGTTGTGCTGATTAAATAAGCAATAAAACTGGCCTACATTCGACTAGTTGAGTATCTGGAGCATCAGCAATTGTGGGTTTGATTACAGACTCAAGATAGCCAGAAACAAACAACTTTCTTCAGAAAATCGTCATTCTATTTTGTTACAAGAAATTAAGGCTATTCTATGGATGAAATTGACAAGAAAATGAAGATCGGGTACAACTACTCCCTTCACAGAACAGTGCAAACTGGTTCTAACCAGAGTAGAAAGAGAAGTGGGAGGCCCCGGTGCAAAACTGAGCAAGAGGATAAATACATGTCTAGTTTGACAAATAGACGCCTCACAGGTCCTCAACTGGCAGCTTCATTAAATATTACCTGCAAAAGACCAATCTCAACTTCAACAGTGAAGAGGTGACTATGGGATGTCGGCCTTCTATGCAGAGTTGCAAAGAAAAAGCCATATCTCTGGCCAATAAAAAGAAAAGATTAAGATGGGCAAAAGAACACAGACACATGAAAGAGGTAGGTAGGAAAAATGTGTTATGGACAGACAAATCTAAGTTTGAGGTGTTTGGATAACAAAGAAGAACATTCTTGAGAAGAAGACCAAATGAAAAGATGCTGGAGGAGTGCTTTACGCGATCTGTCAAGCATGGTGGAGACATTGGGGCCTATCTATCAAGCACAGAATGGAGCTTGATAGCCCATGTTTCTGGCGAGTCTTCAGACTCGTCAGAAACAGCAGTTATGAAGCAGCGGTCTAAAGACCGCTGCTCCATAACCCTGTCCGCCTGCTCTGAGCAGGCGGACAGGAATCGACGCAATTCAACCCGATCGAATACGATCGGGTTGATTGACACCTCCCTGCTGGCGGCCGATTGGCCGTGAGTCAGCAGGGGGCGGCCTTGCACCAGCAGCTGAATACGGAGAGCGTATTGCTCTCTGCATTCAGCGAGGTCTTGCGGACCTGATCCGCACTGTCGGATCAGGTCCGCAAGACCTTTCATAAATAGAGGCCAATGTGATGGGTTGGGGTGCTTTTGTTGTGGTAAATTGATACATTTATACAGGATAAAAAGGCCTTTGAAGAAGGAAGGGTATCACTCCATTTTGCAATGCCATGCCATACCCTGTGGAGGTCGATTTATTTGAGCCAATTTCCTCTTACAACAGGACAATGACCCAAAGCACAGCTCCAAACTATGTTAGAATTATTTAGGGAAGTAGCAATCAGCTGGCATTCTGTCTTTAAGGGAGTGGCCAGCACAGTCACCAGATCTCAAACCTATTGAGCTGTGGTGGGAGCAGCTTAACCGTATGGTACATAAGAAGTGCCCATCAAGCCAATTCAACTTGTGGGAGGTGCTACAGGAAGCATGGGGTGAAATCTCTTCAGATTACCTCAACAAATCGACAACTAGAATGCCAATGGTCTGCAAGGCTGTAATTGCTGCACATGAAGGATTCTTTGACAAGAGCAAAGTTTGAAGGACAGAATTATTAGTTCACTTAAAATTCATCATTTCCACCCTTGTCAATGACTTTATTTCCTATTCAAACTTATTTCATGTATGTTTTCTACAGAAGATAAGGAAATGTCTAAGAGACACCAAACTTTCGAAAACGCCAGTGTGTGAATGTGTGTATTTATATATATATATATGTGTGTGTATATGTATATATGAAGAGCTTGTTCTCCCTGCAAGTATAAAAGTGAAACAGCAATGCAATTTGCACGCCTGGTCTCCCCATTGTACAGTATGTTTATAATGCAAGGGGTACAAGGGTAACAGGCCAAACAACACAATTGTAAATTGTAAAAACTGAACTAGTCACAGCACGTGGTGGGTACATGTTAAAATTCACTGTGCCCAGCACCCCACCAGATTAACTTTCTATCTCTAGAAATCCTCAAGCAAAATAATTGAATTCATGAACTCCCCCCAAGTGTATTCTACTCATTACTTTTTTTGCTACTGATAGACTTCTAAGAAATTAGTATGCATCCCCTGTCAGTATATATCATTTACATGTAGGGCAGAAGTTAATACACTGCTTTTGTCTGGAAATGAGCAATCATTTTTGTATTGAAGCAGTAAAAACTAGTATTATCCCATGTTTTAGCTAAAAAGGAAAATAATTGCCTACTGCTTCTGGATCAAGTGAAAATGCAATAACACAAAGTCTTTTTCATATATTGTCCCGGCACCTCTCTAACGTGCATACATCAGCAATGCATGAACATGTTACAAACATTTTGTGAACATTCTGACAAGCTATATTAATCTATAAACTGCAAGCAATACAATATAACAATGCACAACAATGTTATATTAATCTATTTAATACAAAATTAAATAATAGTAGTTTTCTTACACCAGTAAAATATTATATGACAACTTCTATGTGGCAGTCTAAATTCTATTGTAGCAACTTTATATTGTTTCTATGAGAAGAAAGTGCTAAAAGATACACTAAATATAAATATGATATGGTTTATTTTGTTACATTTAACATAAATTGCCAGTCATGGACAAAGTAATGAACTTAAACGGAGTTACCTTCATATGTTTCTAAATGTGTTTATTCTTTACCATTCAGTGGAACACACCCTAAGTAGGATAATTACAGCAATATATAAAAGGTTACATATTGCAGGCCTTGCATACAGGAATGCATCTGCAGTGTGCTGCCCAAGGACCAGGCCTGTGAGTCAGGAAATAAACATTGTACACTGAGGCATTGCTGTAACTTCAGTGCACCGCACTCTGTATAACAGAATACAAAACAGAGAACATTATTACCTTGTAAGACATCTTGCACATTGCAGCTGTAACACAGGCTCTTTCCAGGACAGTGAAGAAAAGAAGAAATGTATCAGGTTGCTTCTTAGTAACTGCTGTCCTTTCTTACTGCAATCCTGTAACTGCAGAGCACAGGCTTGTCTCTACAATCAGCAGAAACAGAGAGGAGCACAGATCCAAGCAGTACAGTCCTGGCCAGCAGCATTGACTCTTTCAGTGCCAATGATTATTCATTATAATTAATTTCATAATAATTGTAACTGATTGCTATGACTTGAGAAGGGTCCCTAAATTAATTCTGATGCCTTGCATTTTACAGGTATAATTGATACACCTAATGCAGTTTTAACCATGTCTTATAGTCTTGCTGGTAACTTTAGGGACATAAAACCCAATTTTTTTTTCTTTCATGATTTAGAAAGAGTATGCCATTTTAAACTACTTTCCAATTTACTTCTATTATCTAATTTGCTTCATTTTCTTGATATGTTTTGTTGAAAATCATATCTAAATAGGCTTCATTAGCTGCTGATAGGTGGCTACACATAGATGCCTCATGTGGTTGGCTCACCCATGTGAATTGCTATTTCTTCAATTTCAAATTCAGGGTATTTGAATAATGAAGCAAATTAAATTATAGGAGCAAATTGGAATGTTGTTTAAAATTGTATTCTTTATCTCAATGATTAAATAAATATTTTGGGTTCCATGTCCCTTTAAATTATTTGAGTTATTCATCATTCTTGATGTAGCAACCATTTAAAAAACCTTTACTAGCTAATGGGACATAGTAAGATAATAAAAAAAGAAGCTAATAAAAATTGTTTGTGTCTATCACATTAGCTTTCCTTGCAGTGTAAACATTCTACAACGTTGCAATATATTTTGCCCCCTTTTTGTAAATTAGCTTTGAAAATTGCGGATTTTCTAATTCATAAAACTTAAAATGCACCCTGCTGCCTTCTTAAAGTTAACCCTGCTATATTTTTCCATAACTGGCCTTAACTGATAACAGTGCAAACAATGCATTGTATAATAATATAATAATAGTGACTAGCCTTGTTGCCTGCAGACTCAAGCTCAGATTGGCCCCTCTAAATAAGTCAAATTGTGGGTGGAGTTTGGCTATTGAAAAACAAATACAATTATAAATGTTATGAAGATGCCTTATAGTTACAAGGTGTTTACAGTTCCTTTAAAAAAATCTACTCATGGATACACATTCCAGCTTGGGGAGTGACTTCTACATGCACAATACAGTATAAATGTGAAGAAAGGATGAGCACTCAGTTCTCTCAAGGGACTGATGGGACTAAACTGGTTATATGTTTGCAGGTCTGCCTGTTTGTTTGTGTATATACTGTATGTACATATACACATCCTGAGATGGTTCTGAATTGCTGTATTAACCCTAGCTTAGCTTAAAAGCTGTGTATACAGCAATGCTATGGCTAAAGGGAATGTACTTAAAAGCAAATTAAAGTAAAAAGGTGAACTCTATTTGCACATCTTACCCAGAATCCTTTTCTGCATTGGAAACAATGTATCCAGAGCACTGGTTTTCAAACCTGTCCTCAGGCCTCCCCAACAGTCCATGTTTTCTGGACTACCTGGGATGAGAGCAGGTAAAATAACCATGATCACTAAGCAGCTGATTATTTCACCTGTGCTCTAGTTCAGATCTCCTCAAAATGTGGACTGTTGGGGAGGCTTGAGGACAGGTTTTAAACCAGTGAACTAGAGGTTTTCTCTCTATCTCTCTATCATATTCTTTGTTAAAGAGAATACCTAGGTAGGTGTCTATATAAATAAATGGCAGGAGTTTGCAGATAAGCTTTTGACCATTAGATGGCAGTAATGTTCTCACAATGCATAATTGTTAAAAACATTCTTGCAAAACTGCTGCCATATAGTGCACACTCCTGAGCCTACCTGATTGTTTTTGACACAGGATACCAAGAGAACAAAGTACATTTGATTATAAAAACAAATTGGAAACATACAAAAATAAAGAATACCAAATTAAATGTATTCAGTAGATTTTGTACATTGCTAAACACGTCTCTCTCTAATTGATCATTTTTCAGTACCATGTAAATTTATTGATTTTCTTTGAAATTATTGTTTTCCCCCTACAGAGTGTTTTCTGTTAATTCATTAGAATAATCCTTGTTTTTTTTTTCTTTTGTTTTTCTCTTTGTGTACCACTGTCATATGAAATGGAATTTTAGAGTGTTTTAGACGTGTTAGTCTCATCCTTTTTATGTGAAGCCAGGACTGGTTTTATAATGAGACCAGAGGGATTATGGGACCCTGCTGAATATGACAGGGGGCATAGTGAGAGCATATTACAGCTAAGCTTTAACCTTTGACTATAGTTGTGATTAGTATGTAGTGGGTGGAGAGTTGAGAAGAGGTAAAGATTTTTCATTTCCTTTAAGACTAGATTACAGGTGGAGCGCTATTGATATGCTTTGGAGATCGTGGATTAGCGCACAATCTGATAGGGCCAAAATCCCTATAGAGTGCACTATAATTTTAATGGATATGGTGGCCATGCTAAACATCCCTCATAGTAAAAGTTGTTAATTGTGTGTTGAACATGAGGGCAACACATAACAGCACTAAAAAATTTAGCACAACTTGAGACCTGAAGTAAAGAGTTAGCGCTAGAATAAAAGCAGTAGAAAAAAAAAAACACCTGTAAACATGTTAAAATAAATTTTCACGCTCATATTCAAGGCTGGATTAGCTTACCAGGAAACTAGGAGATTTCCTGGTGGGCCGCAGCATCTGGGGCTGGCCAGCTTTTAGGGACTTGGGCATGCTAAATCTTCTCTGGTAATTCTGTTTTACCCTGAACGTGTAATATCAATTTACATTAAAATTTACAAGACGCTTATTTTTTAAAATACTAACCATTGCATTATGGAAAACATAAAGCAAGTCCTATGCCCGCATCTCCTGTTTTCTTTAGCATATGGATGACGAATGTGGCTTCCTCCAAATGTTGCATTGCTCCACGAGCTGGACGCCAAAGGGGATGTGCAACGATTGGAGGAAGCTGGATTCTTCATCTATATGCTAAAGAAAGCAGGAGCTGCGGGTGGAGGATCGGAGTTATGTTTGCCAGGTAAGTATTTAAAATAATAAGCATCTTTGTAAAGTTTAATGAATTAAAGTGCCCCTGTTTCTAAGATTATTTTTTGATACTGAGCTTTAATTCCTTAAAGTTTGCAATCACTTTAAATGAGTGATTATACACAAACTTTTATTTTGTGAATGTGGTGATAAATTTGACATTGGTTCTTTTATTGGGACTCTTATATTTCCTTTTTATGTTTTTAATGTTTTGTTATTATTGTAAAGATAAGCAACACTAAATGTTATCAGTTAGTAAAGTTTATATTTTTTACATTTTACCTTTTTTTTTTACATGTTTGTGAACAGTGTGTATCATTTAAAGGGACAGTCAAGTCAAAATTAAAGTTTCATGATTCAGTATAGGGCATGGACTTTTAAACAACTTTCCAATTTACTTTTATCATTCCATTTGCTTTGTTCCCTTGGTATTCTTTGTTAAAAGAAAGATAAACCTAGGTAGGCTTAAACTGATTTCTAAGATATTGAAGATTGCCTCTGATCTCATTGCATTTTTAAAGTTTTTCCAAATTAGACACTGCTAGTTCATGTGTGTAATATAGATACCATTGTGCTCACTCCCATTGAGTTATTTATGAGTCAGCACTGGTTGGCTAAAATAGAAGTCTGTCAAAATAATCGAGATGGGGTGCAGTCTGCAGAGGCTTAGATACAAGGTAACAACAGAGGTATTAATAAAAGTATATTAATATAACAGTGTTGGTTTTGCAAAACTGGGGAATGGGTAATAAAGGGATTATCTATCTTTATAAACAATAACAAATTTCAAGTAGACTGCAACTTTAATGTAGTTTTCAAGCAGTTCTTATTCATTTGTTTTCATATATTGGTTTATCATAGCAAAAAATTAAACCAAACAGGGGGAATATTTAACATATTTACAACGGTAAGCTGTATTTAAAGAGACAGTGAATACATTGTACTTACAACATTGGTTTGTGTTCTTTTAATAGATTAAAATATCAAAAGATGCTGAATGTTATTAGAACACCTGCAAATGTTTTTCGATGGTCAAACTCTTCCTACAACTTTTTTTTTTTATTTAGAAGAGTCATTCCGGCTTGAGTCTGGAGATGACACTGTTTGCCCCCTGTCATTTTGTTAACAAAATATGCATTGTTTGGTCTCAGCAGAAATAAGAAACAAACTGCAAATTTTGGACAGATATAAGGCATGGTTAGGTTTGGGATCTGCCTTAGACCTGCTTTGGGAATACAGAGCAATAAAGCAAATGTTGTATTTAAATGAAGGTCGTGTATATGTGCTAGTAAAAATATAGTACAGAACATTGGCCCTAAAAGAAACATTCAGTGAACTATTTGGAGAACATTATACATAAAAGGAGCTTTTGCCTGGCTGTTTCTACAACCTCTTCACAGGTTCCTTTGAGAGCGTTTCAGTAGTTGACTTGGAGAGCATTTAATGGCTTTCGTTATGCATTATTTATATATGTAAAGGCTATAAATAAATGCAGTGCATTTAACTGATTTGTATGTGTGTACAAAATGAAAAAATATTTGGCCAATGAGCTGTACAAATTAGTTTTAGTGGATCACATTACGAAAGCTATGAACAAAGATTTAGGAAGAGAAAGAAAATTGAGTTTATTGAGATATTTCAGAAGATGGAAATTTTAATCACACAGAAAACATTACCTCTAAACAACATGGGTCTGACTTCAAAGCAATTATCTCATGAAGTGGTAATGTCTAAAAAAAATAATATCTATCTTTATTAATCAAAATCACTGACCGTGCATCTGGTATTAAAAGACCAAAGACATACATTTGAATTTTTCTTCTAATTTCTGGTAATTTCTTTGGAACAGTAATGAAGGCTACTTAACCCTTGAATGTCAGATAACTGCATTGCCTTGCTACTTCATATGTTTTAGCCCTCTGTGGCAGCCACAATGTTAATTTATATTTAAATTCTGAAAAAAGAGGAAATCAATTTTATATATATTTCTTCCTTTTTCCAACTCTTACAAATGCCTATAAATAAATAAATAAATATTATATAAAATTATCTAAACCATGTTTCCCCTGAAAATATTATTTATAATAGTGTAGCTGATTAAGGGATAACACAAGAATTACATCTTTAAAACAAGGGGTCTCATGCCAAGTGGTGAAGGAACTGACATATGGGAACCCGCTACACCATAGGGCACTTCCTCTTGTTTGTGATGTCTCTTCAACATGTTCAAGCAGAGACCATAATGATGGTGGATCTTACGACTGGTTACTATGAGGTTACAGTAATTCTCAGAGGTGCTTTTTTGGTGTAAGATTCATGTCAGACTATTTTCATATTTCAATTTATACACTTTTCCTAAGTCAGTCTGTGGATTGGCTTTGGATGCAATTTTAATTTATCCTGTCTTCCATGCATGATCCCTTTGGCCTGGTAATTTCTTTACCCTTGTTTTAAATTCCAGTGCTAGCTCTGTCTGCCTAAACATCAATGAATAACCCTGCCAAAATGCCACACTGTGCTTATAGAATAGTATTAAAAGATTACTGTCATAATGCCTGAATTCATGTGCATACCCTATCTGAATGTCAACCTGTTTATATTACTACAAATGTGACCATTCCCTACCTGAATACTTGTGCATAACCCTCTAGAAATCTGAATAGTTCTGTATTACCATGCTTGCTTACTGAACTATACTTTTGGAAAATTACACCAAATTGAAGAACCATAAACATAGCTTTGATTCGGTACTGTGACCCAGCGTAATTATTTATATCCTATTTTCATTCATTGTAACTTATTATTTATTGAATATAAAGGGACAAATTTTAAAAATATTTTCTAGCGATTTTTTTGGGCTGTTAACTAACAACCAGTTAAGAACATGGTAGTGAAGCACATAACTAGTGACCTTAGCACCATCCCCTCTTGCTTGCCCTGGAGGCAAGTTAAAGGGATAGAAAGGTCAAAAATGAAATGTGCATTGGTGCATTTCGATTTGAAATATAAACAATGTTTGCAATATACTTCCATTAGCAGCTTTCTTTTCTAACACCAGAGACCTCATATCTTTGAGCCCTTATAACTTTTTGTGCAATTTTTTTTTAAATAATTTTTATTAGATGTTGTTATTATGAGTGTAAGTGTACTTTGTAATGTATTTATGATGTGTTTTGTAAAGTTTATTGTTTTGCAAAACAGTTAACCAGAGCTCTAAGGTCAAACTTTCCCAACGTGCGTTAACTTCAATTACGCTCACGTGATCACATTTATGTTCATCTTGTAATAAGAGAGCTACGCCCAATGTGGTCAAACACCTGCAATAAACCTCTTTTCACTCACTCGTAACTTAGTGCGCCACTGGTAATCTGACCCTGTATGTTTTATTTGTTTTCTAATATTTTGATTTACCTCACTTTTTCAGATGTAAATGTTATTCAGTTTATCCTCCAATATCTTTCTTCCCATTGTCTTTTTATATAGAATTATCATTTAGATGTTATTTGTGCTACCTATAGATGTTATTTATGTTACCTATAGTTGTATAATAGATTATACTATTCAGTATTTACCTATGCTATTGCAGTTCTACTTAGCTCTAACCGTATCATGAATCCTTAAACCATGAGATAAAAGCAAATAGAACCTACTTTCTAACGTAAAATTAAAATACTCTATTTTGTTAGAGTGATTTATTTTTAAACAAATCATTTATTATTAAAGATATATGTGGAAAATGTTCACAGCCAGAAAATTATTACACAAGTTTACTTTATTACACAAATATTAACATATATAGCTCCTCCTTCTTCTCATGCTCAATCAATTGTGCAGGAGCAGGGCTTGTCTATCATTTCAGACAAATGAGTCTCGGATGAGTAAAGTGGGTGGCTGATGGTTTAAGAAACAGTAGTATCTGATTCAGTCTGAGGTATCCGAGGAATCGTTTATGTTAGATTATATTGATAGATGAGGCCAGTGCAGTAGCCTTACAGCTTGCACATACAGGAAGTACTTGAATGCTGGACTTTGGGATTATAATACCCCAGGTTCAGCCTACCTGATAGTTTATATAAGTTAATAAACATTAGACCAGATTGGAAGATCTGTTTGTTAAAGTAGTGGTTTCTTATTGCAATACTGAGACTATTCCAGTTAATGTAAATTCACTTCTCACAATGCATTCCTTATATTCATAATTAGCAGGTAGACTTGTTTTCTCAGTCCTGGTTGCAGATATTGTAAGAGTCATACAAACAATAAACAGTTATATATTTTATAAGTGTCAATTCAAATCAGTTAAATACATGCTTAAACAGAGATAAAACCCCAAATTATTTATTTCATGATTCAGATAGAGCATATGTAAACCACTTTCTAATTTACATCTACTGTATTATCCAACTGTCTTCAATTTCTTAGTTTCCTTTGTTGAAAAGTAAGGATGTAAGCTCATGTCTACATGTTACCAGAATGATATCCATTTGCAAGAGTCCTAGATGGCAGCACTATTTCCTGCTATGTAGTCTTCCAGACACCTGCCTAGGTATCTCGTCAATAGACATGTGGGTTTCGATTCGGTCTGAATCGAAATTCGGACGAATTTGTTGAATTCGGAGATTCGGATCGATTCGAATTTCCGAATTGCAGTAGTGCCGAATCTACCAAATAAATCCGAATCGATTAGAATTTATTCAGTAGATTCGGATGGCCGTGTATTACACTAGTTTTGTACAGTATATTAGGTTTATCACTCTGCTATGGGTTAAACCTAATATACAGTACATAATACTAGTGTAATACACAGCACATCCCACCTAACATTTACCGAAATTCCGAATTTACGAATCGGTTCGAACCGAAACAAACCAAATTTTTTTCGAATCCGAAAGAATGCGAATGAATCCGAAACAAATTCATTCGTTTTTTTTTAATTTGAATCGATCCGAACCGAAATTCGAATCGATCCGAATCGATCCGAACCGAACCAAACCGAATTTTTCGAAGCTGCACAAGTCTACTCATCAACAAACAATACCATGGGAACTATGTAAATTTGATAACTAAAGTAAATTGGAAACTTTTTTAAATTGTATGTTCTGAATGAATCATAAAAGAAAATTTTTGGGTTTCATATCCCTTTATGGACCTGTGCTAGGCTGAAACTTTATCTAAATAACTGTTATATAATATATACTATAAAGGCTATTTTTAAAAGTATATAGCTGTTAGATTTGATTTCTTCGAAAGTTTGGTGAGGCTTGGCAGTCCTCCTTCTGTGTCTGCAAGGTGAAAACTGCATTGCTGTTTCCCAGCAGTAAAGACTGGATAGGGGAGTAAACACATTGAGATTTTAATATAAATGTTTGATTATGTGTGGTAAAACAACTTTGCAATATAATTTTATTATTTATTTTGCCTCCACTTCCTACAATATTACGAGTTTTCCAAGCTTACAACAACAACAGAAAAGTTTTGTTTTTGGAGTTCTTGTCCTGTGAATCATTGTCCTCTAAATAGCATCTTACCTTTTTACTAGGATCAAATGACTTGATTTAACCAATAGGACAGATTTGAGTTGATCATGTGACTACTTTTTGGAAGAGCAATATTAAAGGGACAGTCTAGTCCAAAAAAAACTTTCATGATTCAGATAGGGCATGTAATTTTAAACAATTTTCCAATTTACTTTTATCACCAATTTTTCTTTGTTCTCTTGGTATTCTTAGTTGAAAGCTTAACCTAGGAGGTTCATATGCTAATTTCTTAGACCTTGAAGGCCGCCTCTTAAGAATGCATTTTAACAGGTTTTTCACCACTAGAGGGTGTTAGTTCATTTTTTTCATATAGATAACACTGTGCTCGTGCACGTGAAGTTACCTTGGAGCCATCACTGATTGGCTAAACTGCAAGTCTGTCAAAAGAACTGAAATAAAGGGGCAGTCTGCAGAAGCTTAGATACAAGATAATCACAGAGGTAAA
This sequence comes from Bombina bombina, assembly GCF_027579735.1. NCBI lineage: Eukaryota > Metazoa > Chordata > Amphibia > Anura > Bombinatoridae > Bombina > Bombina bombina. The sequence goes on from NC_069503.1 coordinate 846,142,681, forward strand.
AAATATATAAATATAACTGTGTTGGTTATGCAAAACTAGGGAATGGGTAAACAAGGGATTATCTATCTTTTAAAACAATAACAATTCTGGTGTAGACTGTCCCTTTAAGTAGTTAAATCATTCTGCATTATTCTTGCTAGTATATAAAGTTTGTATATTATAAGTCTGAATAAACAGCCAATTAGCTGTGACAACATATCACTTATGTAACACCCTTTCCTGACCTTCCCTGAGGTGGGTGATAGTGTAATGCTGTCTACCTGTTTCGTGCATGAGAACTAAGCCTCCGCAGTGTGGGAGTAGGAGGGGGGTTGAAATCAGGTATATAAGGGATGCCTGTATGACGCAGTGCCTCCACCTATAGGGGACACCCTAGAATAATAGGGTGTGCGGTCCTATAAGATTTTAGTACAAAAAGAAAACAAGTAATAACCACACAAGAAATCTTCAAATAAAATGTTGCTTTGATTATTATAAAGTGTTTAACCAATAACATACAGTGCAACAAATACAAATAATAATATTAATCACAATATCTTCTTATGACATCAGTATACCTTTTTTTTTACTCAGAAGTCCTTCATGAGCTCATGAAATAATAACATAACTGTTGTTGTAAAATACTTTGAGGTGGTGCTGTACAATGCAATTTCATATACTAAATAGAATTTAGTTGAGGTAATTATCCCTTGCTGCTTGTGAACGAAGCTAGAGAGCACTGCTTGTGATCGATGCAGTGCTCAAGAAAACTTCTCCTCAGAAATACTGAGTAACATAAGTCTCTACCTTATTACTGAATTTCAGCAATCCACTTGCCTTATACTGCAAAGTCAGTCACTCTTTTACTACAAACAGCTGCAGAAATCTCACAGTTATGCCCTTATGTAATGTAGCTTTATAAATCCAGTCAGTGTATTTGTGCAAATTGTTCAGGCAGAATAACTTATAGGATATTCTCTGGGTTATCTCTTTAATATACATCACACTCAGTTACTTCCTTATGTAATGCAGCTGTGCAATCCATTTAGTGTATTTATGCAACTGTTTAGGCAAAATAACTACTAGAATATTCTCAGGGTTATCTCTTTAATATACAACAACTCTGCAGCACATCACACTCAGTTACTTCCTTATGTAATGCAGCTGTGCAATCCATTTAGTGTATTTATGCAAACTGTTTAAGCAGAATAACTTCTAGAATATTCTCTGGGTTATCTCTTTAATATACAACAACTCTGCAGCACATCAGATATGACTAGTATATCTTTTCTCTTGCATTTAGTTAACATGAAGTTATGGAGATCTTAAAACAGCAGATAATGGCTGACACTCACAGTACAAATAAAAGGTTCCAACTTCTGTCTTCAGCAGCCACATGTAGCAATGTCTGAACTGTCTCTGGAATCCATGCATTAGTCTGAATAACTTCTTTCAGCTTGGAAACAGCAACTTTCCTCCCCCATTTCAAAGTCTGTGCAACGCTCCACACTTCTCTTAACACCTAAGAAATCTCCTCAGCACTAAAAACTCCTCCCCCTTCCCAGATGGCATTTCTCTTCCTCAATACAACTACTACAGCAGCCATCTTGGGTAAGGGCAAGGTCCTTACATACTCCCCCCCCCCAAAAAAAAAAAACTTGCTGTCCCCAGCAAGGGGTACAAGAGCAACACATCAATACATTTTCTTTAGCAAGTCTACTAACAAAATCACATATTCATCATGAGTCAAATTATGGTTAGGGTATACATCTTTCAAAACACATCGTACAGCAGATGTTAGAGCAGGCAACAAGGGTTCAACATTATAACCAGGGTTTCCTAGTGTATCATATGTCAATTTCTTTGGGGGATGTCTCTTTCTTGCTGGTCTTTTCTCTCTATAGGGACTTCTACTATCATAATGTATAGGGTTTGGAGATTCCCTATCTGGTATAGGACTATTAGGGAAGGATGGCATATCAGGTTCAGAGGTTGGGGCAACAGAGGAGGCATGCTCATCATTATAGGTCTCTCTTTGCAATGGAGATCTCATTTCAGGGTCCAATTGAATTGATGAGTCTTCATGTGGGATACTATATTCATTATTAATTGACATGCTTGGGCCTTGGTCCTCATGATATGTAACATCATGCTGGAATTGAGGTATAGGCAACAAATGATTCCGATGCCATGTCTTCACAACACCATTTTCATCTGCTATCTGAAAAACTGGAAGACCTGGCAATTGTCTGACTATTCTATAGATACTATTCCTCCATCTAGGAGCTAACTTGTGCTTGCCTGGTATCCCTAAATTCCGTAAAAGGACACGGTCTCCTGGTTGCAAATCCTGATGTTTTATTCTCTTGTCATATCGTTGTTTATTAGCCTCATTTAATCGAGCAGTAGCTTCTTCAGCCAACTTATAAGCTGTTTGTAAACTCTCCTGCAATTGCCTGACATACTGATAGTGACTCTTATGAGAAACTCCATCTGATGACACCCCTAACTGGAGATCTATAGGTAGTCTCGCTTCTCTCCCAAACATAAGAAAGTATGGTGAATAACCTGTGGAATCATGTCGGGTGCAGTTGTAGGCATGAACTAGTGCTTCTACTTGACGACTCCAAGTTCTCTTTTCAGACTCTGGCAGGGTCCCTAACATATTGTCTTCTTAATTCTCAAAACATTCATCATTTCTTTAATGAGGCGACTCTCAAAGTCTCTACCTTGATCAGAATGCAGTTTCTTAGGAAGACCATAATGAATGAAAAACCTTTCCCAAAGAACTCTAGCCACTGTACTAGCCTTCTGGTCCTTTGTTGGGAAGGCTTGAGCATAACGGGTATAGTGATCTGTTACAATAAGAGCATTTCCAATGCCACAAAAATCTGGCTCAATGCACAAAAAATCCATCCAAACAAGATCCATGGGGCCTTCACTTTTCAGATGACCCATAGAGGCAGCTCGAGTTGGAAGAGTTTTCCTCTGTACACATCTAAAACATTTATGAATGTAGTCTTCTACATACAGGGAGTGCAGAATTATTAGGCAAATTAGTATTTTGACCACATCATCCTCTTTATGCATGTTGTCTTACTCCAAGCTGTATAGGCTTGAAAGCCTACTACCAATTAAGCATATTAGGTGATGTGCATCTCTGTAATGAGAAGGGGTGTGGTCTAATGACATCAACACCCTATATCAGGTGTGCATAATTATTAGGCAACTTCCTTTCCTTTGGCAAAATGGGTCAAAAGAAGGACTTGACAGGCTCAGAAAAGTCAAAAATAGTGAGATATCTTGCAGAGGGATGCAGCACTCTTAAAATTGCAAAGCTCCTGAAGCGTGATCATCGAACAATCAAGCGTTTCATTCAAAATAGTCAACAGGGTCGCAAGAAGCGTGTGGAAAAACCAAGGCGCAAAATAACTGCCCATGAACAGAGAAAAGTCAAGCGTGCAGCTGCCAAGGTGCCACTTGCCACCAGTTTGGCCATATTTCAGAGCTGCAACATCACTGGAGTGCCCAAAAGCACAAGGTGTGCAATACTCAGAGACATGGCCAAGGTAAGAAAGGCTGAAGACGACCACCACTGAACAAGACACACAAGCTGAAACGTCAAGACTGGGCCAAGAAATATCTCAAGACTGATTTTTCTAAGGTTTTATGGACTCATGGGTGGGCCCGTGGCTGTATTGGTAAAGGGAAGAGAGCTCCAGTCCGACTCAGACGCCAGCAAGGTGGAGGTGGAGTACTGGTTTGGGCTGGTATCATCAAAGATGAGCTTGTGGGGCCTTTTCGGGTTGAGGATGGAGTCAAGCTCAACTCCCAGTCCTACTGCCAGTTTCTGGAAGACACCTTCTTCAAGCAGTGGTACAGGAAGAAGTCTGCATCCTTCAAGAAAAACATGATTTTCATGCAGGACAATGCTTCATCACACGCGTCCAAGTACTCCACAGCGTGGCTGGCAAGAAAGGGTATAAAAGAAGAAAATCTAATGACATGGCCTCCTTGTTCACCTGATCTGAACCCCATTGAGAACCTGTGGTCCATCATCAAATGTGAGATTTACAAGGAGGGAAAACAGTACACCTCTCTGAACAGTGTCTGGGAGGCTGTGGTTGCTGCTGCACGCAATGTTGATGGTGAACAGATCAAAACACTGACAGAATCCATGGATGGCAGGCTTTTGAGTGTCCTTGCAAAGAAAGGTGGCTATATTGGTCACTGATTTGTTTTTGTTTTGTTTTTGAATGTCAGAAATGTATATTTGTGAATGTTGAGATGTTATATTGGTTTCACTGGTAAAAATAAATAATTGAAATGGGTATATATTTGTTTTTTGTTAAGTTGCCTAATAATTATGCACTGTAATAGTCACCTGCACACACAGATATCCCCCTAAAATAGCTATAACTAAAAACAAACTAAAAACTACTTCCAAAACTATTCAGCTTTGATATTAATTAGTTTTTTGGGTTCATTGAGAACATGGTTGTTGTTCAATAATAAAATTAATCCTCAAAAATACAACTTGCCTAATAATTCTGCACTCCCTGTACTCTCTCATCTTTGGCCAATAACATCTATCCTGCAAGAGACCAAACGTTTTTTCTATCCCAAGATGTCCGTGCTGATCATGCAAGGATGACAGAACAAGTTTTCTTAGTTTGGCAGGTAACACCAATTGACTTCGATCTGGATGATTGTGGTATTTAACTACTCGAAACAGAAGTCCATCTTGAATTTGAAACTTATCCCACTCTCTATTTAGTGGACCAGACCATTCCCTAGGAATTCTCTTCAATAAGTGTGGGCTATCAGTTTGAACAGCTTTTCGAAGTAGTCCAATTAAAGGATCTTGTTCCTGTGCATTTATTAATTCTTCAGGAGGTATTCGAGACCATCTGGCTAATTCCACTACAGATGGTTTACAATAATATACAGGCAGAGCTTGTGGATGACATCCCAATGAATCTACTGCTCTCAAATCTGAAAAAACAGAGGTTTCGTCTTTGAAGACACTGGTTTGGCAGAATGCTCTCACACCAAGTGAAGGAATTTCTTCCCATTGAGAATCACCTGTTTGTTCTGGTAGTCCTGGTCGTCGGGACATTGCATCAGCCCCTATATTCTTAGGCCCTGGCTTGTAAAGTAACTTAAAAGTGTAATTTGATAGTGCAGCCAACCACCGATGACCGGTTGCATCCAACTTTGCTGTAGTCAAGATGTAGGTAAGTGGATTATTATCTGTTCGAACTTCAAATTCTACTCCATAAAGGTAATCGTGGAGTTTATCCACTACTGCCCATTTCAGAGCCAAGAACTCAAGCTTGTGGACTGGATAATTCTGTTCACTCTTAGACAAACTCCTACTTAGATAAACAACAGGTCTCAACCCTCCAGGGTACTCTTGGTGTAAAACTGCCCCCAAACCCACATAGCTAGCATCTATATGTAGCACACAAGGTTTCTCGGGATCTGCATAGGCCAAGACAGGTGCCTCAGTTAAAATTTTCTTTAAATTCTCAAATGCTTTGGAGCACTCTGATGTCCACCGAGTTCCCAAAGGAGTTTTTGCATTTAGTGGCTTTTTAGGATCATCTTCACTATGTTTCAGCAAGTCGTTTAGGGGTCGAGCTAACTGGGAGTATCCTTTCACAAATCTTCGATAGTATCCACAAAATCCAAGAAATGATCGAAGTTCACCAATGTTGTTAGGCTGTGGCCATGCGGTTACTGCTTCCACCTTAGCAGGGTCTGTAGACACCCCTTCTGCTGAGACCACATGACCTACATAGGTCACAGATGATTGCCCAAATCTACATTTCTCTGGACTTAACTTTAGGCCTTCTTCGTGAAGACGAACCAATACTTTCAGCAACCTTGTCTCATGTTCTTCCAAAGTACAACCGAATACAATAAGGTCATCTAGATAGACAAGACACTCACGTCCATTCATATCTCCCACAGTACGGTCCATTAGCCTTTGGAATGTGGCTGGAGCTCCACAGATCCCTTGTGGCATCCGTGTAAACTGATAGAATCCTAGTGGACGAATAAAAGCTGTCTTCTCTTGGTCTTCTTCAGTCATTCCTACCTGAAAATAGTCGGATCTCAGATCCAGAACACTGAACCAGCGGCTGCCATTAAGACAATGTAAAATCTCTTCAATTCGAGGTAGGTCATATTGGTCAGGTATAGTTCTTCGATTGAGAGTCCGATAGTCAATGCACAAACGTATAGACCCATTCTTCTTTCTAACCACTACAATGGGTGAAGCCCATGGACTGCGAGAAGGAACAATTATTCCAGCTTTTTCCATCTCAGCCAAAACTGCACGAACATCCTCAACATCACGAGGAGGCAATCTCCTAGAGCGTTCCCTAAAAGGGGCAGAATCTGTTAGGCGAATGGTATGAAGCATATGTTTTGAACGTCCTACATCCATTTCTGCAGCAGAAAAAACTCCTGCAAGGGCCTTCATAGACTTCTGCAACCGCTCACATGCCTCCTTAGGCATTGTAGATCCTTCAAAGTTAAATTGTAGTTTTTCTGTTTCTGTTTTTGAGAGAGAGAAACATTTACGAATAGCCAATGATGAGTCTACTACTGGATAAAGATATCCCAAAGTCTGATTAAAATCAATACCAACAGGGTATGGAGCCAAATTTTGGACCTTAACACTTAGCCACTGTGGTGGAGGCCCATCCTTTCTTCTGTGTAAGATTTCAGGTACCAAAATCCAACCCTGCTTGGTTGCTTCTTCATCTGGCGTTTCAAGAATAAAACAGTCCTCTTTGGGTCTGCCGTCAGGGTACACCACCAAACATTTTAACTCGTTCATCCCTCCTGGGGAAATGTAAGTCACTCCGGCAGAACGGTTGTAGCACTGACCAGCATATTGTCTCAAAGATATCTTTTCAACCTCCTGACGTTAAGTTGGGTGTAATGACTTGTATATGTCTTGCCCCCCACCCTCCATCATGAATTTCCGTAGCAAAGATTGTACATATTTTGTGTTGGTCCCTAGAATTATAGGGGCTTCAGAATCTTTGCAGGTTTCTGGGCAGATTAAAGCCTTCACTTTCATGGGGTATATCATACTAGTATGTAACTGGACTATACTAATGACTACAGTGACAACTCCATCAACAGCACACCTATTTCCACCCACACCTCTTAAATCAATTTGAGAGGGAGGCTTGATTTTAAGATGTTTAAGGTAAGTATCATAAAAACTACGATAGATTATGGTGCACTGAGATCCAGTGTCCAACAGCTCCTGTGTAGAAATGTTACAAACATTTACTCCAATAAAAGCCCTTGGCCCAGCTACATCATCTTAAGATAAATCAAAGGAAATATCAGTCATTCCCTTCTTCTGAGGGACTGTAAGGCTTCCCAAAAAATCACCAGCATATGTATTTTGCTGGGGCAATCCTTTGAGAAATGGCCTATCTCTTCACAAGTGAAACAACTCCCTTTTGGTCGAGTAGTATTTTGGAGTTTTACAGGTAGTTTTGCTCTCTCCAACTCAGCCTTTACTTGGTCAGGGAGTCCATTCTCCATAAGCTCTTTCAACAAAGAATCTGCATTTCTGGAGTCTTCTAAATTTTTTTTAGTCTCACTTTTACCTATGCAAGCTTCGCCAGACTTACGCACAGTGTGGAAACTCATTTCCTCTTCTTGAGTCCTTATCATAGGCATAAGGGCCTCAAATTCTTTTGGTGCTTGAGAGTGCAATTGGGCTCTAAGAAAGATGGCTATTGGGTGGTCTGGTATAATGCCACGAAGGAACTGATCTTGCCTCCGTTTATTCATATCTTGTCGGGTCACTACCCCTTTTCGAAACAATAATACAAGCTGCTCATGTAATCTTAATAGAAAGTCAGACATCTTCTCTGTCTCTCGCTGCTTAAGTAACCGAAACGTATACAAGAGATCTTCTGGATCTTCAAATAGACTATATAAGGTCTTTAAGAAAGAGATTAACTCTACAGCAGTAGCTTCAGGGTGTTCCTCTCTATGGTGTTGCAACAATACTTGTGCTGGTGGCCTAACACTTTCTAAGAGGCGGACACGCTTCACTGTCTCTGGGCAACTCCATTCTTGCAGCACCATGTTAGCATGATCACACCATGCCGCAATACTCTCATCTCCTAAGGGTACAGGAAGGTTTCCTGAAAATATCTTTAGTTTCCGGTAACTGTATGTATGTGAGCTGTCTGTAATGCTTGTAGCCAACATCTTCAGAACTTCAGATAGACTAGACTCCATATTAGATTCATTTTGAGATCCTCTAACACCCTGAACTTCATTTTCCTTGACTATATGCAGTTCTGATTTTATGGCATAAATGAGGGGTAGTCTGACTGAAGGTAGCCCTAGTAGCTGTAACTCAGAGGGGTTGGGTACTTCTAAGAAACATTGGTTGGTGTCTATTAATATGCTACCCCAAGTGTCATCTGGTACTCTTTTGAATGCTACTATCTTAGGGTATTCTCTTAGTTGAAGTGCTCTCTGGAGTGACTCACATAGTTTTTCTCGACTGGTTCCTACTGGTATCTAAGTCACAGCCACTGCCTGCTCAATTGGTACCTTTTTCTGCATTGCTCACTCTCTCACCTCTTCTAATTTTAAAAGATGCATCTCTTCTGATTTTGCCCCGCCTCTCGATCTCAACAGTGCCTCCATCTGTAACACCCTTTCCTGACCTTCCCTGAGGTGGGTGATAGTGTAATGCTGTCTACCTGTTTCGTGTATGAGAACTAAGCCTCCGCAGTGTGGGAGTAGGAGGGGGGTTGAAATCAGGTATATAAGGGATGCCTGTATGACACAGTGCCTCCACCTATAGGGGACACCCTAGAATAATAGGGTGTGGGGTCCTATAAGATTTTAGTACAAAAAGAAAACAAGTAATAACCACACAATAAATCTTCAAATAAAATGTTGCTTTGATTATTATAAAGTGTTTAACCAATAACATACAGTGCAACAAATACAAATAATAATATTAATCACAATATCTTCTTATGACATCAGTATACCTTTTTTTAACTCAGAAGTCCTTCATGAGCTCATGAAATAATAACATAACTGTTGCTGTAAAATACTTTGAGGTGGTGCTGTACAATGCAATTTCATATACTAAATAGAATTTAGTTGAGGTAATTATCCCTTGCTGCTTGTGAACGAAGCTAGAGAGCACTGCTTGTGATCGATGCAGTGCTCAAGAAAACTTCTCCTCAGAAATACTGAGTAACATAAGTCTCTACCTTATTACTGAATTTCAGCAATCCACTTGCCTTATACTGCAAAGTCAGTCACTCTTTTACTACAAACAGCTGCAGAAATCTCACAGTTATGCCCTTATGTAATGTAGCTTTATAAATCCAGTCAGTGTATTTGTGCAAACTATTCAGGCAGAATAACTTATAGGATATTCTCTGGGTTATCTCTTTAATATACATCACACTCAGTTACTTCCTTATGTAATGCAGATGTGCAATCCATTTAGTGTATTTATGCAACTGTTTAGGCAGAATAACTTCTAGAATATTCTCGGGGTTATCTCTTTAATATACAACAACTCTGCAGCACATCACACTCAGTTACTTCCTTATGTAATGCAGCTGTGCAATCCATTTAGTGTATTTATGCAAACTGTTTAAGCAGAATAACTTCTAGAATATTCTCTGGGTTATCTCTTTAATATACAACAACTCTGCAGCACATCAGATATGACTAGTATATCTTTTCTCTTGCATTTAGTTAACATGAAGTTATGGAGATCTTAAAACAGCAGATAATGGCTGACAATCACAGTACAAATAAAAGGTTCCAACTTCTGTCTTCAGCAGCCACATGTAGCAATGTCTGAACTGTCTCTGGAATCCATGCATTAGTCTGAATAACTTCTTTCAGCTTGGAAACAGCAACTTTCTTCCCCCATTTCAAAGTCTGTGCAACGCTCCACACTTCTCTTAACACCTAAGAAATCTCCTCAGCACTAACAACTCCTATCCCTTCCCAGATGGCATTTCTCTTCCTCAATACAACTACTACAGCAGCCATCTTGGGTAAGGGCAAGGTCCTTACACTTAAGTTATTCAATTTTTATTTATTTGCTATGGCCTTTATCTGAACTACTACACAAGGATTGTGAATTAGCTGTACAGTGCTAAACAGTGCTATGGGCAGTTTGCTGGATGACTGAGAGGATCCGCATGTAAACCTCATAATAAAATCTCTAATTCTCACAACTATTCATTCTTCTTTTGCAATTTTCTTCATGGAATACTTTTTACAGTTATTACCATTTTTTAAGATCCTCTACAACAACTAATGGAAATAGCACATCAGTCCCTTGCAAGAGTTTTGTGCTTCAGGGACACAAAAATGTTTCATTCATCTTTTGGGCAATTTGGTAAATGGGAATACATGGCAATACCTTTTTTGCAACTCCTGCCACACTACCAAATTTACGGCTAGATTACGAGTTGTGCTATACCACATTTTAGTCTGTAACAGAACATCCATTCCGCACTCCAAAAAATGACGTTTGAGTGCAGGATTTTCATAGCGCCTATATTACAGGTTGTGTGGTCCGGCTAAAATGCTTACGTTACAGCCTATACCGACACGATCCATACCGCCATCTGAGACCAGTAGTTATGGATTTTGTGTAACAACAATGTTTCACAAAACTCATAACTAAAATGTTACAAAGTACACTAACATCAATAAACTACCTATTAACCCCTAAACCGCCACCCTCCTGCATCACAAACGCTATATTAAATTTATTAACCCCTAATCTGCGGCCCACCCACATCGCAACTATACTATTAAATAAACCTATTAACCTCAAATCCGCCGCTCCCCGACATCACCTACACTAATAAAAGTTATTAACCCCTAATCCGCCTACCCCGACATCGCCGACACCTAAATAATTAAATTAACATAACATAACTATGCTAGTAAAATAAAAAAAAAATACCAATTAAAAACCTAACTGAAACATTTTAAAAAAGCTAGTACTACAAAAAAAATTAAAAAATCCAACATTACAAAAAATAATAAACACTAAATTACGAAAAATAAAAAATTCTAAGATTAAAGAAAATAATAAATGAATTTATCAAAAATAAAAACAATTACACCTAATCTAATAGCCCTATAAAAATAAAAAAGCCCCCCAAAATAAAAACACCCCCTAACCTACAATAAACTACCAATATCCCTTAAAAGGGCCTCTTGTAGGGCATTGACCTAAGTTAAATGGCTCTTTTACCTTAAAAAATTACTAAACCCCCCCATAAAGGAAACCTCCCACCCAACCAACTCCCAAAATAAAAAAACTAACTCTAAAAAAATCCTAAGCTTCCCATTGCCCCTAAAGGGCATTTGTATGGTCATTGCCCCTTAAAGGGCATTCAGCTCTTTTACTGCCCTTAAAACTGCATTCAGCTCTTTTACAAGTGCCCATCCCTAATCTAAAAAAAACCCACCCAAAAAAACAACAATAAACTAACACTAACCCCATAAAATCTACTCACGGTTCCTGAAGTCCCACTATCCATCTACATCCAAGTGGCAAGAAGTCTTCATCCAGGCAGTGACACCTTCATCTATCTCGGGCCGTCTTCTATCTTCATCCTGGTGGTGCGGAGGGAGCTATCTTGGAGGGTGATGATGACATCCTTTGTGGAGCGTCCTCTTAATACTATCACCGCTGTACACTGAAGTTGAATGCAAGGTACCCATTTCAAAATGGTGTACCTTGCATTCCTATTGACTGATTTGATTCTTCAAATTCAAATCAGCCAATAGGATGGGAGCTTCTGAAATCCTTTTGGCTGTTCAAATCAGCCAATAGGATTTCAGTAGTAGTACTAGTAATTGTCAATTACATAATTGTTAACATGAAATCGTATTCATCATTGCTCACATAACACAATGGCCAAATAATATTAATAATAACATTATTTATGTATAATGTGGAGACATAAATGAATTACAGCAATATAATATTAGCACCTTTTTTTCTCATCATAGATAAAAAACTATTTTTTTGACAGTAGAAGATATAAAATAAATCAATACATTTCATACTACAAAGTAATACAGTACAATAAAATATCAGTTTATTGTATTTAAATTTTAAATAAGACATTTTTACAATATACTTCTATTAGAAAAAATACTTCTAGTAAAAGTAATTACAGTTTCAGCGGCATGCTCACATATAGTATGTGTGACTAGAGCATCAGGTTACAAACACTTTGGGATTTTTTTGCTCTCATGCATACTGCACTTAAAGTAAACATTTACCATGGGCGGGTTAGCACATGTATTAAAAGTTGAAAGTAAAAAGTTAGTTCACAAAACAAAAACCTGATGTTCTTTTTATTGTTAAATATATATATTTTTTGTAAAATATATATCTATAAATTTATATGAATATATACAGGTATACAGGGAGTGCAGAATTATTAGGCAAGTTGTATTTTTGAGGATTCATTTTATTATTGAACAACAACCATGTTCTCAATGAACCCAAAAAACTCATTAATTTCAAAGCTGAATAGTTTTGGAAGTAGTTTTTAGTTTGTTTTTAGTTATAGCTATTTTAGGGGGATATCTGTGTGTGCAGGTGACTATTACTGTGCATAATTATTAGGCAACTTAACAAAAAACAAATATATACCCATTTCAATTATTTATTTTTACCAGAGAAACCAATATAACATCTCAACATTCACAAATATACATTTCTGACATTCAAAAACAAAACAAAAACAAATCAGTGACCAATATAGCCACCTTTCTTTGCAAGGACACTCAAAAGCCTGCCATCCATGGATTCTGTCAGTGTTTTGATCTGTTCACCATCAACATTGCATGCAGCAGCAACCACAGCCTCCCAGACACTGTTCAGAGAGGTGTACTGTTTTCCCTCCTTGTAAATCTCACATTTGATGATGGACCACAGGTTCTCAATGGGGTTCAGATCAGGTGAACAAGGAGGCCATGTCATTAGATTTTCTTCTTTTATACCCTTTCTTGCCAGCCACGCTGTGGAGTACTTGGACGCGTGTGATGGAGCATTGTCCTGCATGAAAATCATGTTTTTCTTGAAGGATGCAGACTTCTTCCTGTACCACTGCTTGAAGAAGGTGTCTTCCAGAAACTGGCAGTAGGACTGGGAGTTGAGCTTGACTCCACCCTCAACCCGAAAAGGCCCCACAAGCTCATCTTTGATGATACCAGCCCAAACCAGTACTCCACCTCCACCTTGCTGGCGTCTGAGTCGGACTGGAGCTCTCTGCCCTTTACCAATCCAGCCACGGGCCCATCCATCTGGCCCATCAAGACTCACTCTCATTTCATCAGTCCATAAAACCTTAGAAAAATCAGTCTTGAGATATTTCTTGGCCCAGTCTTGACATTTCAGCTTGTGTGTCTTGTTCAGTGGTGGTCGTCTTTCAGCCTTTCTTACCTTGGCCATGTCTCTGAGTATTGCACACCTAGTGCTTTTGGGCACTCCAGTGATGTTGCAGCTCTGAAATATGGCCAAACTGGTGGCAAGTGGCATCTTGGCAGCTGCACGCTTGACTTTTCTCAGTTCATGGGCAGTTATTTTGCACCTTGGTTTTTCCACACGCTTCTTGCGACCCTGTTGACTATTTTGAATGAAACGCTTGATTGTTCGATGATCACGCTTCAGAAGCTTTGCAATTTTAAGAGTGCTGCATCCCTCTGCAAGATATCTCACTATTTTTGACTTTTCTGAGCCTGTCAAGTCCTTCTTTTGACCCATTTTGCCAAAGGAAAGGAAGTTGCCTAATAATTATGCACACCTGATATAGGGTGTTGATGTCATTAGACCACACCCCGTCTCATTACAGAGATGCACATCACCTAATATGCTTAATTGGTAGTAGGCTTTCGAGCCTATACAGCTTGGAGTAAGACAACATGCATAAAGAGGATGATGTGGTCAAAATACTCATTTGCCTAATAATTCTGCACTCCCTGTATATGTATATATATATATAAAGAAATATATAGTTAAAAATACTAAGAATATTGAAAAGTAAAATATTTACATAAAATACATACAGCCAGATATGGCAGCGTTGAGCTCCATACCTCACACAAATACCAGAGATGCTTTGAGCTGGTTTTACGTGCTCGTGCACGATTTCCCCATAGACATCAATGGGGAGAGCCGGCTAAAAAAAAGCCTAACACCTGCAATAACGGAGCGTAAAGCTCCGTAACGCAGCCCCATTGATTCCTATGGGGAAAATTTTTTTTATGTTTAAACCGAACACCCTCACATAAACCCCGAGTCTAAACACCCCTAATCTGCTGCCCCTGACATTGCCGACACCTACATAACACTTATTAACCCCTAATCTGCCGCCCCCAATGTCGCGGACACCTACATTACACTTATTAACCCCTAATCTGCCGCCTCCAAAATCCCCAATGTCGCCGCCGCCACTATACTAAAGTTATTAACCCCTAAACCTCTGGAGCGCGATCCGATATACGGCGTAGTTTTTGGCGCAAGCGAGGGAACCCGCGCCGCCCGTAATTTCATCTCGCAACTCGAGCTATCACATATACTGCGCCGTCAGTTGCTAAAGTGCCATAAGTCTGACAAACTAGCGATGTCCAGAAATCTGTGTAAGTACAAATTTCTGGAGTCGCCAGTGACTTACGGCACTTTAGAAACTGCCGCCGCCTACAAAAACTGACTAAATTATAAAATCTCCCATAACTGTCTAACACGCCTCCCAAACATAGCCCGACATGTATACCCCTCTATCCGCAATCCCCCTAATAAAATAACAAAGCCCCCCAAAATAAAAAAATGTCCCTACCCTAAACTAAATTACAAAAAGTAATCAGCTCTATTACCAGCCCTTAAAAGGGCCTTTTGTGGGGCATTGGCCCAAAGTAATTAGCTTTTTTACCTGTGAAAAAAAGAACAACTCCCCCCCATTACAACCCACCACCCACACACCCCTACTCTAAAACCCACCCTATCCCCCCTTAAAAAACCTAAGTCTAACCCCCAAGTGCTCCTTACCTGTTCTGAAGACCGGCGAAGAAGGTCCTGTTCCAGGCGCCGACTGGTTCCTGGAAGAAGAAGAGGTCGCCGTCTGGAAGAAGACTTCTCCGCCTGGAACAGGACCTTCTCCGCCTGACTTCAGGACAGGAAAGGAGCACTTGGGGGTTAGAATTAGGTTTTTTTAAAGGGGGATAGGGTGGGTTTTAGAGTAGGGGTGTGTGGGTGGTGGGTTGCAATGGGGGGCAGTTGTTCTTTTTTTTCACAGGTAAAAGAGCTGATTACTTTGGGGCAATGCCCCACAAAAGGCCCTTTTAAGGGCTGGTAATATAGCTGATTACTTTTTGTAATTTAGTTTAGGGTAGGGACATTTTTTGATTTTGGGTGACTTTGTTATTTTATTAGGGGGGCTTAGATTAGGTTAATTAGCTTAAAATTCTTGTAATCTTTCTTTATTTTTTGTAATTTAGTGGGGGGGGGTTTTGTAATTTAGTTTAGTGTTTTTAATTATATTTTAGTTTAGATAATTGTAGTTTATTTAATTTATTGATAGTGTAGGTGTATTTGTAACTTAGGTTAGGATTTATTTTACAGGTAAATTGGTAATTATTTTAACTAGGTAGTATTAAATAGTTATTAACTATTTAATAGCTATTGTACCTAGTTAAAATAAATACCAAGTTACCTGTAAAATAAATCCTAACCTAAGTTACAAATACACCTACACTATCAATAAATTAATTGTAGGGGGGTCAGATTACAGGTAAAAGAGCTGATTACTTTGGGACAATGCCCCGCAAAAGGCCCTTTTAAGGGCTGGTAATAGCGCTGGTTACTTTGGGGCAATGCCCCGCAAAAGGCCCTTTTCAGGGCTATTTGTAATTTAGTTTAGGGTAGGGACATTTTAGTATTTTAGGGGGTAATACATTTATTATAGGTGGCGGCGGTGTAGGGGGATTAGATTAGGGGTTAATCATTTGTATATAGGTGGCGGCGGTGTAGGGGGCTCACATTAGGGGGTAATATAGTTAAAACAGGTGGTGGCGATGTAGGGGTATTAGATTAGGGGGTAATGTAGTTAAAATAGGTGGCGGCGGGGTAGGGGGCTCACATTAGGGGGTAAAAATTTTAATATAGATGGCGGCGGTGTAGGGGGATTACATTAGGGGTTAATAATTTTAATGTAGGTGGCGGCGGTGTAGGGGGCTCACATTAGGGGGTAATATAGTTAAAATAGGTGGCGGCGGTGTAGGGGGATTAGATTAGGGGGTAATGTAGTTAAAATAGGTGGCGGCGGAGTAGGGGGCTCACATTAGGGGGTAATAATTTTAATATAGATGGCGGCGGTGTAGGGGGATTACATTAGGGGTTAATAATTTTAATGTAGGTGGCGGCGGTGTAGGGGGCTCACATTAGGGGGTTAGACATTTGATGTAGGTGGCGGCGGTGTAGGGGGCTCACATTAGGGGGTAATAATTTTAATATAGATGGCGGCGGTGTAGGGGGATTACATTAGGGGTTAATAATTTTAATGTAGGTGGCGGCGGTGTAGGGGGCTCACATTAGGGGGTTAGACATTTAATGTAGGTGGCGGCGGGGTCCGGCAGCGGCGCTTTAGGGGTTAAACACTTTATTAGGGATTGCGGCGGGGGATTGCAGTTAACAGGTAGATAAACATTGCGCATGCGTTAGGTTTTATTTTGCAGGCAGTTTAGGGAGCTACGGGGCTCCAATACTCAGCATAAGGCTTACTACGCCTGCAATTTGTGGCGAGATGAACATGGAGTAAGATTTCTCCATTTTCGCCACGTAAGTCCTTACGCTGTATATTGGATACCAAACTGCGCGGGTTTGGTATACCTGTCTATGGGCCAAAAAACTACGGCCGAAGGCAGAAATATACGAGCGTAACTTCTATGTTACGCCGTATATGTGATAACAAACCAGCGCAAAATTTGGCGTCGCCGGCTTTTGCGGGCGACGCTGCATATCGGATCGGGCCCCTGGGCTCCCACATCACTAACACTAAATAAATATATTAACCCCTAACCCTAAGTCTAACCCTAACACCCCTAACTTTAATATAATTTAAATAAATCTAAATGCAAATTACTATTATTACCTAAATAATACCTATTTAAATTCTTACCTGTAAAATAAACACTAAGCTAGCTACAATATAACTAATAGTTACATTGTAGCTATCTTAGGTTTTATTTATTTTTTACAGGTAAGTTTGTATTTATTTTAACTTGGTAGACTAGTTAGTAAATAGTTATTAACTATTTACTAGCTACCTAGTTAAAATAAATACGAACTCACCTCTAAAATAAAACCTAACCTGTCTTACACTAAAACCTTACACTAAAATTAAATAAATTAAATTAACAAAATATATTTATCTAATTTACAAAAAATAATAAACAAATCTAATAGCCCTATCAAAATAAAAAAGCCCCCCCAAAATAAACCCCCCCCAGCCTACACTAAACTGCCAATGGCCCTTACTTTTTGCGGGGCATTGCCCCAAAGAAATCAGCTTTTTTACCTGTAAAAAAATAATACAAACTACCCCCAACAGTAAAACCCACCACCCACACAACCACCCCCCCCCAGAAAAAAACTACCTAAAAAACCTAAGCTCCCCATTGCCCTGAAAAGGGCATTTGGATGGGCATTGCCCTTAAAAGGGCATTTAGCTCTTTTAGTTGCCCAAAGTCCCTAATCTAAAAATAAAACCCACTTAATAAACCCTTAAAAAAAACTAACGCTAATCCCTGAAGATCCACTTACAGTTTTTGAAGACCGGACATCCATCCTCATCCAGCTGGGAGAAGTTTTCATCCAAGCAACAAGATGTCCTCAACGAAGCAGGGAAAAATCTTCATTCATGCGGCAAGAAGTCGTACTCCAGATGGGCAGAAGTCTTCATCCAGATGGCATCTTCTATCTTTATCCTTCCGATGCGGAGTGGCTCCATCTTCAAGACATCCAGCGCAGAGCATCCTCTTCTTTCGATGGCTCTTGAAAAATGAAGTTTCCCCTTAAATGACGTCATCCAAGATGGCGTCCCTTGAATTCCGGTTGGACTGATAGAATTGATTGGAACAGCCAATAGTATGCAAGCTCAATCCTATTGGCTGATTGGATCAGCCAATAGGATTAAAGCTCAATCCTATTGGCTGATTGCATCAGTCAATAGGATTTTTTACCCTTTTATTCCGATTGGCTGATAGAATTCTATCAGCCAATCAGAATTCAAGGGACGCCATCTTGGATGACATCATTTAAAGGAAACTTAATTCTTCAAGAGTCATCGAAAGAAGAGGATGCTCCGCACCGGATTGTCAGGGTTTTTTACCCTGCTTTGTTTGCCATGTGCTGCTGGCAGCCATTTTACTCACCTCTCTCGCTAACTCTGGTGCATAGTGTGTGATGCTGCTCATTTCCTGCATGCCCTTTTGTGGCCAGACTCGTGTACATCATCCATGTGAGACAGGTTGCAGTCTCAGAATTGTGATGTAATCACTTATTATTTAAAGGGCCTCTGTTCAGTATGCTTTGCCCTTGCATTGTCTCAGACCTGTTTGTGAGAGTTCCTGTTCCTGTGTATTACCTGGCTGTCTGACGTCCCTCCTGGTTCCTGATCCCTGGCTTGTTCCTGACTCTGCTGTTCTCCTTGTTCCTGATTCCGGCTCGTCTGACTATTCACTTTGGCTCCTGACTCGGCCTGTCTGACTACCAGCTCTGGTTTTGACTCCTGGCTTGTTATTTGACTTGTGGACTTTTTTATTATTTTTTGCTATTAATTAAAGTGTCATTATTTTTGCACTTCTCATCTCAGTCTGATTACTGGTACCCTGACCTTACGAAAGGGCCATGAATCCTGATGGTACTAATAATTCACCTTTATCTACCATCATTTCCAGGATGGATGAACAGGATCACCGCTTGGATCAATTTGCACTAGCCTTGCAAACCCTGCTGACTCGCACAGCACATTTGGACCAAAGTGTTCCGCAAGTTATTGCTGCTCCTGTTTCCGCTGCTGCACCTAGTCCTACCAGGAGCATGTCTGGTTCTGCACCTCTACCTCAGCGATATGGAGGTGATCCTATTCAGTGCAGAGGGTTTTTGAACCAGATGGGCATTTACTTTGAGATGTTACCTCAGGCGTTTCCCTCTGACAGGGCTAAGGTGGGATTTCTCATCTCGTAACTCTCTGACACAGATCTTGCCTGGGCTAATCCCTTGTGGGAAACTAATAAACCTGTGATTTCAAATTATCCTGAATTTGTGGCCTCCTTTCGAAGGGTGCATAAAATACATGACCAGATTACGAGTTTTGCGTTATGAGTGGCTCGGTAATAACTTGCAAGTTATTTCCACCGTTCACCTTTAATAGCGCTGCTATTATGGGTTTTCCAAAAACCTTCATTTGCGGGCAATATGGCAGCGTTGAGCTCCATACCGCACACAAATACCAGCGCTGCTTTGAGCTTGTTTTACGTGCTCGTGCACGATTTCCCCATAGACATCAATGCAACACCTGCAATAACGGAGCGTAAAGCTCCGTAACGCAGCCCCATTGATTCCTATGGGGAAAGAAAATTTATGTTTAAACTTAAAACCCAAACATAAACCCCGAGTCTAAACACCCCTAACCTGCTGCCCCTGACGTCGCCGACACCTACATTACACTTATTAACCCCATGTCTGCCACCCCCAACGTCGCCGACACCTACATTACACTTATTAACCCCTAATCTGCCGCCTCCAACATCGCTGCCACTTACCTACACTTATTAACCCCTAATCTGCCGCCCCCAATGTCGCCGCCACCACTATACTAAAGTTATTAACCCCTAAACCTCTGGCCTCCCACATCACTAACACTAGATAAATATATTAACCCCTAAACCTAACTCTAAATCTAACCCTAACACCCCTAATTTTGCGTAATGACATTACGCAAGGGCCATGAATCCTGATGGTGCTAATAATCCACCTTTACCTACCATAATTTCCAGGATGGATGAACAGGATCACCGCTTGGATCAATTTGCACTAGCCTTGCAAACCCTACTGACTCACACAGCACATTTGGACCAAAGTGTTCTGCAAGTTATGGCTGCTCCTGTTTCCGCTGCTGCATCTAGTCCTACCAGGAGCATGTCTGGTTCTGCACCTCTACCTCAGCGATATGGAGGTGATCCTATTCAGTGCAGAGTGTTTTTGAACCAGGTGGGCATTTACTTTGAGATGTTACCTCAGGCGTTTCCCTCTGACAGAGCTAAGGTGGGATTTCTCATCTCGTTACTCTCTGACACAGCTCTTGCCTGGGCTAATCCCTTGTGGGAAACGAATAAATCTGTGATTTCAAATTACCCTGAATTTGTGGCCTCCTTTCGAAGGATATTTGATGTTCTGGCTTGCTCCTCCTCTGCTGCTAAACAACTCATGTCCATTCAGCAAGGTACGAGATCTGTTGCTCAGTATGCCATTGAGTTCAGTACGCTTGCCGCAGAGGTAGGTTGGAACAATGAAGCCCTTGTTACCGCCTTCTTTAATGGGCTCTCTGATGCGATTAAAGACGAAGTTGCTGCCAGAGATTTACCAGAGATTCTCGAGGCTTTGGTGTCTTTTTTGATCCTAATTGAAATCAGACTCAGAGAGAGGCCCTCTTTCAAGGAGTGTTTGCAAAAGCCTCCTGTTCTGTTGTCTCCTACGTGTTCATTCCCAACCATGCCTCCCTCTCCTCCCATGCCTCCTGGTCCCGAGTCACCAGGTACTGCTGAGCCGATGCAGTTGGGATTCACGCGTCTCTCCGTGGCAGAGAGGGCCTTTAGGAGGAGGGAGGGGCTCTGCCTCTATTGTGGTTTACAGGGCAACCTTTTGAACTCTTGTCCTACATGCCCGGGAAATGCTCACACCTAAGGTCCTGTCGGGGGCAGACCTTGGGTGGTTTATCCTCGTCCCCGGAACTGCTAAAAGAGAAACCTTTGGTCATGGTTGTCCTTTCCTGGGTGGACTCCTCCATAGTCACCCAGGCTCTTGTTGACTCCAGTGCGGCGGGCTATTTCATTGACAATGCTTTTGCATCAAAGTACTCCATTCCTGTTTTGCCTCGGTCTGTTCCGCTTGCTATTGAGGCCATTGATGGCAGGCCCCTTCAGCCCGCACTCGTTACTCACGAGACCGCTCCATTATCCATGGCTGTTGGAGATCTCTATTTTGAAACCCTCCAGTTCCAGGTGATAAATTCTCCGCATTTTCCAGTTGTCCCTGGCTCCAAAAGCATAATCCCAGTCTTGAGTGGCGCAGGTCCGAAATTTTGTTGTGGTCTTCGCAATGTATTTCCACTTGTCTTAGGAAACCAGTTAAAGTCTTGTGCACTTCTTCGCTATCTCAATTGCCAGAGGAGTGCCGAGAGTTCCTAGATGTTTATGACAAGGTGCGTGCTGGTACGTTACCTCCTCACTGGTCTTACGATCGTGCCATAGACCTGCAAACGGAGCCATTCCTCCTCTGGGCCAGGTTTACCCCCTGTCTGATCCCTGGCTTGTTCCTGACTCTGCTGTTCTCCTTGTTCCTGATTCCGGCTCGTCTGACTATTCACTTTGGCTCCTGACTCGGCTTGTCTGACTACCAGCTCTGGTTTTGACTCCTGGCTTGTTATTTGACTTATGGACTTTTTTATTATTTTTTGCTTTTAATAAAGGTGTGATTAGTTTTACACTTCTCGTCTCAATCTAATTTCTAATTCCTGGCACCCTGACATGGATGTCTTGAAGATGGAGCCACTCCACGTTGGAAGGATGAAGATAGAAGATGCTGTCTGGATGAAGACTTTTCGTTGAGGACTTCTTGCCGCTTGGATGAAGACTTCTCCCGGCTGGATGAGGATGGATGTCCGGTCTACAAAAACTGTAAGTGGATCTTCGGGGATTAGTGTTAGGTTTTTTTTAAGGGTTTATTGGGTGGGTTTTATTTTTAGATTAGGAACTTTGGGCAATGTAAAAGAGCTAAATGCCCTTTTAAGGGTAATGCCCATCCAAATGCCCATTTCAGGGCAATGAGGTACTTAGGTTTTTTAGGTAAGTTTTTCTTTGGGGGGGGGGGGGTTGGTTGTGTGGGTGGTGGGTTTTACTGTTGGGGGGTTGTTTGTATTTTTTTTTTTACAGGTAAAAGATCTGATTTCTTTGGGGCAATGCCCCGCAAAAGGACCTTTTGAGGGCCATTGGCAGTTTAGTGTAGGCTAGGGTTTTTTTTTATTTGGGGGGGCTTTTTTATTTTGATATGGCTATTAGATTAGGTGTAATTAGTTTAAATATTTGATAATTTCTTTTTTTATTTTGTGTAATTTAGTGTTTATTATTTTTTGTAATTTAGATAAATGTATTTTGTTAATTTAATTTATTTTATATTAGTGTAATGTTAGGTTTTAGTGTAAGACAGGTTAAGTTTTATTTTACAGGTAACTTTGTATTTATTTTAACTAGGTAGCTAGTAAATAGTTAATAACTATTTACTAACTAGTCTACCTAGTTAAAATAAATACAAACTTACCTGTGAAATAAAAATAAAACATAAGCTAGATACAATATAACTATTAGTTATATTGTAGCTATCTTAGGTTTTATTTTACAGGTAAGTATTTATTTACTTTTAAATAGGAATAATTTAGGTATTAATTGTCATTTTTATTTGGGATTATTTTAATTATGTTAAATTTAGTGGGTGTTAGGGCTAGGGTTACGTTTGGGTTAGGGTTAGACTTAGGGTTAGGTTTATGGGTTACTAACTTTAGTATAGTGACGGCGACATTGGGGGCAGCAGATTAGGGGTTAATAAGTGTAGTTAGGTGGTGGCGATTTTGGGGGCAGCAGATTAGGGGTTAATAACAGTAATGTAGGTTGTGGCAATGTTAGGGACAGCAGATTAGGGGTTAAAAAGTGTATGTAGATGGCAACTACATTGGGGGCAGCAGATTAGGGGTTAATAATATTTAACTAGTGTTTACGATGCAGGAGGGCGGCGGTTTTGGGGTTAATATGTTTATTATAGTGGTGGTGATGTCCAGAGCGGCAGATTAGGGGTTAATAATTTTATTTTAGTGTTTGCGATGCGGGAGGGCCTCAGTTTAGGGGTTAATAGGTAGTTTATATGTGTTTAGTGTACTTTGTGACACTTTAGTTATGAGTTTTATGTTACAGCTTTGTAACGTAAAACCCATAACTACTGACTTTCAGGTGGCGGTACAGATCTTGTAGTTATAAACTGTACCGCTTTTTGGCCGGACAGGCAAACTCGCAATACCGGCGCTATGGAAGTCCCATTGAAAAAATAACTTTTTAAAAAGTGAGGTAGTTAAGTTGCGTGACGACCAAAAAAGTGTGCGGTACAGCTATACCTACAAGTCTCGTAATAGCAGCAATAGTGAAAAAGCAGCGTTATGAGGCTTTTTCACTCATAACGTAAAACTCGTAATCTAGCCGATAGTTAACACATTTTAAAATATTAGAATGTATTAAAAATTATTAAATACACATGTGTGTATATATACTGGTATAGATATATACATACAGTGGATATAAAAAGTCTACACACCATTGTTAAAATGTCAGGTTTCTGTGATGTAAAAAAATGAGACAAAGAGAAATAATTTCAGAACTTTCTCCACCTTTAATGTGACCTATAAACTGTACAACTCAATTGAAAAACAAACTGATATCTTTTAGGTAAAGGGAAATAAAAATAAAAAAATAAAATAATATGGTTGCATAAATGTGAACACCCTTTTATAACTGAGGATGTAGCTGTGTTCAGAATTAAGCAATCACATTCAAAATCATGTTAAATAGGAGTCAGTACACACCTGTCATCATTTAAAGTGTCTCTGATTAACCCCAAATAAAGTTCAGGTGTTCTAGTTGGTCTTTCCTGACATTTTGTTAGTCGCATCCTACAGCAAAAGCCATGGTCTGCAGAGAGCTTCTAAAGCATCAGAGGGATCTCATTGTTAAAAGGTATCAGTCAGGAGAAGGGTACAAAAGAATTTCCAAGGCATTAGATATACCATGGAACACAGTGAAGACAGTCATCATCAAGTGAAGAAAATATGGTGCAACAGTGACATTACTAAGAACTGGATGTCCCTCCAAAATTGATGAAAAGACGAGAAGAAAACTGGTCTGGGAGGCTGCCAAGAGGCCTACAGCAACATTAAACGAGCTGCAGGAATATCTGGCAAGTACTGGCTGTGTGGTACATGTGACAACAATCGCCCGTATTCTTCATATGTCTGGGCTATGGGGTAGACTGGCAAGACGGAAGCCTTTTCTTACAAAAAAAAAAATCCAAGCCCGACTAAATTTTGCAAAAACACATCTGAAGTTTCCCAAAAGCATGTTGCAAAAGGTGTTCTGGTCTGATGAAACCAAAGTTGAACTTTTTGGCCATAATTCCAAAAGATATATTTGGCGCAAAAACAACACTGCATATCACCAAAAGAACACCATACCCACAGCGAAGCATGGTGGTGTAAGCATCATGCTTTGGGGCTGTTTTTCTTCAGCTGGAACTGGGGCCTTAGTCAAGGTAGAGGGAATAATGAACAGTTACAAATACCAGACAATATTGGCACAAAACCTTCAGGCTTCTGCTAGAAAGGTGAACATGAAGAGGAACTTCATCTTTTAGCATGACAACGACCCAAAGCATACATCCAAATCAACAAAGGAATGGCTTCACCAGAAGGACATTAAAGTTTTGGGATAGCCCAGACCTGAATCCAATTCAAAATCTGTGAGGTGATCTGAAGAGGGCTGTGTACAGGAGATGCCCTCGCATTCTGACAGATTTAGAGTGTTTTTGCAAAGAAGAGTGGGCAAATCTTGCCAAGTCAAGATGTGCCATGCTGAAAAACTCATACCCAAAAAGACTGAGTGCTGTAATAAAATCAAAAGGTGCTTCAATAAAGTATTAGTTTAAGGGTGTTCACACTTATGCAACCATATTATTTTAGTTTTTTATTTTTATTTCCCTTTACCTAAAAGATTTCAGTTTGTTTTTCAATTGAGTTGTACAGTTTAAGGGTCACATTATAGGTGGAGAAAGTATATATATATATATATATTGTGTTACATGTAGTACTTACATCAATCCGCAACTTAACCATTAAGATTTGAAATGTTCCCCGCAGGTAAACCTGTGTTCGCTGGATTATTGTCATACATCCGTAAAACCGGAAGTAGTGTATAGTGACTCGGTCACAAGGAAAGTATTAGCCAATGACCATGCGGCTACCTGGTTGTCATGGAGACATAGCAAAACCACCAAGGCTCTCAAGCGCGATCACTCACGCATCATACGTTTCTTAAATTCAAATGAAAATTTGTAATTAATGTAGTGGCAATCACAAACAATGTTACACCATATACTTAGAATCCCTGCCTATTTATTAAACATATATATATACAGGGAGTGCAGAATTATTAGGCAAGTTGTATTTTTGAGGATTAATTTTATTATTGAACAACAACCATGTTCTCAATGAACCCAAAAAACTCATTAATATCAAAGCTGAATAGTTTTGGAAGTAGTTTTTAGTTTGTTTTTAGTAATAGCTATTTTACGGGGATATCTGTGTGTGCAGGTGACTATTACTGTGCATAATTATTAGGCAACTTAAAAAAAAAACAAATATATACCCATTTCAATTATTTATTTTTACCAGTGAAACCAATATAACATCTCAACATTCACAAATATACATTTCTGACATTCAAAAACAAAACAAAAACAAATCAGTGACAAATATAGCCACCTTTCTTTGCAAGGACACTCAAAAGCCTGCCATCCATGGATTCTGTCAGTGTTTTGATCTGTTCACCATCAACATTGCGTGCAGCAGCAACCACAGCCTCCCAGACACTGTTCAGAGAGGTGTACTGTTTTCCCTCCTTGTAAATCTCACATTTGATGATGGACCACAGGTTCTCAATTTGGTTCAGATCAGGTGAACAAGGAGGCCATGTCATTAGATTTTCTTCTTTTATACCCTTTCTTGCCAGCCACGCTGTGGAGTACTTGGACGCGTGTGATGGAGCATTGTCCTGCATGAAAATCATGTTTTTCTTGAAGGATGCAGACTTCTTCCTGTACCACTGCTTGAATAAGGTGTCTTCCAGAAACTGGCAGTAGGACTGGGAGTTGAGCTTGACTCCATCCTCAACCCGAAAAGGCCCCACAAGCTCATCTTTGATGATACCAGCCCAAACCAGTACTCCACCTCCACCTTGCTGGCGTCCCGTCGGATGGAGCTCTCTGCCCTTTACCAATCCAGCCACGGGCCCATCCATCTGGCCCATCAAGACTCACTCTCATTTCATCAGTCCATAAAACCTTAGAAAAATCAGTCTTGACGTTTCAGCTTGTGTGTCTTGTTCAGTGGTGGTCGTCTTTCAGCCTTTATTATCTTGGCCATGTTTCTGAGTATTGCAAACCTTGTGCTTTTGGGCACTCCAGTGATGTTGCAGCTCTGAAATATGGCCAAACTGGTGGCAAGTGGCATCTTGGCAGCTGCACGCTTGACTTTTCTCAGTTCATGGGCAGTTATTTTGCGCCTTGGTTTTTCCACACGCTTCTTGCGACCCTGTTGACTATTTTGAATGAAACGCTTGATTGTTCGATGATCACGCTTCAGAAGCTTTGCAATTTTAAGAGTGCTGCATCCCTCTGCAAGATAGCTCACTATTTTTTACTTTTCTGAGCCTGTCAAGTCCTTCTTTTGATCCATTTTGCCAAAGGAAAGGAAGTTGCCTAATAATTATGCACACCTGATATAGGGTGTTGATGTCATTAGACCACACCCCTTCTTATTACAGAGATGCACATCACCTAATATGCTTAATTGGTAGTAAGCTTTCGAGCCTATACAGCTTGGAGTAAGACAACATGCATAAAGAGGATGATGTGGTCAAAATACTCATTTGCCTAATAATTCTGCACTCCCTGTATATATATATATATATATATATATATATATATATATATATATAGGTTGTTGGCCATAATTTTATTTGCCTGGCGGGTTTTGTATTAAATTGGATCACTCCGGTAGTTTTTTAACTGATCAGTAGTGATGTCGCAAACCTAAAAATTTGAGTTTGCGAACGTCGAACGTGAACCTCCTCAAAAGTTCGCGAATGGGCAAACCGGGCGAACCACCATAGACTTCAATAGGCAGGCGAATTTTAAAACCCACAGGGACTCTTTCTGGCCACAATAGTGATGGAAAAGTTGTTTCAAGGGCACTAACACCTGGACTGTGGCATGCCGGAGGGGGATCCATGGCAAAACTCCCATGGAAATTACATAATTGATGCAGAGTCTGGTTTTAATCCATAAAGGGCATAAAACACCTAACATTCCTAAATTGTTTGGAATAACGTGCTTTAAAACATCAGGTATGATGTTGTATCGATCAGGTAGTGTAAGGGTTACGCCCGCTTCACAGTGTGCAGTGTAGGTGATATACCTGCCCTGACCATGCTTTGCAGACCAGGTATCAGTGGTCAGATGGACCCTTGCCCCAACACTGTGTGCCAGACATGCCATTATAGCAGACTTATATGGCTTTGGCGTTGCTTTTTGGTAATTAGAAGGCTGCTAAATGCCACTGCGCACCACACGTGTTTTATGCCCAGCAGTGAAGGGGTTAATTAGGGAGCATGTAGGCAGCTTGTAGAGTTAATTTTAGCTTAAGTGTAGTGCAGTAGACAACCGAAAGTATTGATCTAGGCCCATTTTGGTATATTTCATGCCACCATTTCACCGCCAAATGCGATCAAATAAAAAAAAATTGTTCACTTTTTCACAAACTTTAGGTTTCTCACAGAAATTATTTACAAAAAACTTACGCAATTATGGCATAAATGGTTGTAAATGCTTCTCTGGGATCCCCTTTGTTCAGAAATAGCAGACGTATATGGCTTTGGCGTTGCTTTTTGGTAATTAGAAGGCTGCTAAATGCCACTGCGCACCACACGTGTTTTATGCCCAGCAGTGAAGGGGTTAATTAGGGAGCATGTAGGCAGCTTGTAGAGTTAATTTTAGCTTAAGTGTAGTGTAGTTGACAACCCAAAGTATTGATCTAGGCCCATTTTGGTATATTTAATGCCACCATTTCACCGCCAAATGCGATCAAATTAAAAAAAAACTTAAATTTTTTCGCAATTTTAGGTTTCTCACTGAAATTATTTACAAACAGCTTGTGTAATTATGGCACAAATGGTTGTAAATGCTTCTCTGGGATCCCCTTTGTTCAGAAATAGCAGGCATATATGACGTTGGCGTTGCTTTCTGGTAATTAGAAGGCCGCTAAATGCTGCTGCGCATCACACATATATTA
Organism: Bombina bombina; assembly: GCF_027579735.1. Classification (NCBI taxonomy): domain Eukaryota; kingdom Metazoa; phylum Chordata; class Amphibia; order Anura; family Bombinatoridae; genus Bombina; species Bombina bombina. The sequence continues at coordinate 846,171,165 of NC_069503.1, forward strand.
TGGCTAGCAGTGAAGGGGTTAATTAGGTAGTTTGTAGGGAGCTTGCTGGGTTAATTTTAGCTTTAGTGTAGAGATCAGCCTCCCACCTGACACATCAGACCCCCTGATCCCTCCCAAACAGCTCCCTTCCTTCCCCCACCCCACAATTGTCCCCGCCATCTTAAGTACTGGCAGAAAGTCTGCAAGTACTAAAATAAAAGGTTTTTAAATTTGTTTAATTTTTTTAGCATATTTACATATGCTGTGGTGTAGCATCCCCCCTTAGCCCCAACCTCCCTGATCCCCCCCAAAACAGCTCTCTAACCCTCCCCATCTGCCTTATTGGCGGCCGTCTTGGGTACTGGCAGCTGTCTGCTATTATTTCACAGTCAAAAAAGTGTTTTTTTTTTTTAAATGTACACTACTGTTACACCAGATATGAGTGGTGGCACTGGACAAGTGGGCACAGTATACGCAGTGAGCCTGACACACACGCTGGCAGGCAGGCAACTGCAATTAGATTACACAGGAAAAAAAAAAAAAAGCAGACTGATGTTCTAGCCCTAAAAAGGGCTTTTTGGGGTGCTGTCCTTACAGCAGAGATCAGATGAGTCCTTCAGGACTATAGTGGACACTGAATACACTAGCCTAGCTATCGATTTCCCTATTAAATCAGCAGCAGCTACACTGTCCCTCCTCTCACTAAGAATGCAGATTCCAAATTAATCTAAAATGGATGCTGTCCAGGAGGTGGGAGGGTCTGGGAGGGAGGGTCTGCTGCTGATTGGCTGTAATGTGTCTTCTGACTGTGAGGTACAGGGTCAAAGTTTACTCAATGATGACGAATAGGGGGCAGATCGCGGCGAACGCGAACATGCTATGTTCACCGGGAACTATTCACCGGCTAACTATTCGCGACATCGCTACTGATCAGCCCGTAGAAGTGCAGAGCTGTACTTTTCTCCTGTTGTACGTTATCTGTGTATTTCCCTGCTTTCTTTATTTATACAAGTCACAGCATTATGATGAATAACACTATGAGTAATATGTATTCAGACAATGTATGAAACATTTCACTTTGTTTATTATTATTTGTGACCCAGTGGTTACAATGACAATGTTTTTTTGGCGTTTTTTTGTCTAATTGGGGGTGGGGTTTACACTATGTTTGGCCATAAAGGCATTGTTTTTTGTATCCCTTATGTCTGAAGAAGGGGATGTAAAGTTCCTGAAACGTTACACAGGTCACAGTAAATTTGATTTTTAAACACCCAGTGAGTGCAAGTCTTTATTGCTGTTACTATGTATACCACTAGCACACTGGCAGACGATGGAAAGTGAGAGTGCACATCTTAGCTATATTATATATATATATATATATATATATATATATATATATATATACAAATTATGTATATATATTACATAATATGTATATTATATATATATTATATATATATATATATATACATGTTATGTGTGTATAAATATATATATATATATATATATATATATATATATATATATATATATATATATATATATATATATATATATATATATATATAGCAATTTTCAGCCAAAAACCTTGTCATATACCATATACCTTTTAACCTTTATCTGTAATGACAAAAGCACCAAACAAAAGGATCTAAGTGCAGTACACCATAGTAGTATAATAGCAGATTTAATAAAGTGCAAAAAAACAAACTCACAAAGAACGCCTATTTTATAGCTGTTAGCACTGGGCTTAAGCGCCTTTAGGACGGTATGGAAAGTCCTAACTTTTGCTGTGTGCTGCTCCATTCTGGAAACAAACATCGCTTGATCCGACCGGTGGACAAATCAGTTCTGTTTTTGAAGCACATGATTGCAGTGATGATCATGTGCTTCATTTTTTATTTTTGTTTACTATACAAAATTGTACGGATGGGTCTGTCCTGAAGGGGTTAAAGCAGAGGTAAACTAATAGAACATCAAATACAATGAGACTGGTACCGATCTGGAACTAGTCCTTCTTGTTCTGACAGGCAAATGCTCCCCTTTGGCTTCCCAGCTACTCTGACCAGATATGCTCAACTGGAGTCTTGGTAAAAGGTATAGTGCAGTGCAATCAGAACAGTTCTTCTCTTAGATCCAGATATCCAGTGCACAGATAGTAAAACTCAATAAAGTGCAAAAATATATAACTTCTAAAAGCAAATAAAAGAAGTTGAAACAGAGACGATTTATGGGCGTGGCCTGTCACGTTTTACAGGTAACTCCTGCTTCGTTAATGCTTTTTATTAGAAACTGTATATATGAGTGTAATACTTTATTTTAATGTATTTATGTTGGTGCACATTCTTTTGTAGTCTTACACTTTAAGTAAGCTCTTCACTCCGGCTATGCCGATAAGCGCAAATTTTGTTTGTGCTCAAGTGCACCCATTTACTTTTAACTTGTAGTATGCGCACAGGTTATTGCAGCTGCAATATTGTTTATTGCATACTATGCTAACAATAGGGCGTCGCTTCTCATCTAGACCTACGCCTGTTCAGAGAGCTGGTGGTGGTGTGTATTGTGTCTGTAAGGACTTCATTTGTGTCATACAACTCTCTGAGGCAGTGTGATATTTGAATGCTCTCTCTCTCCCTTTTTCTCTCCTTTTTTCTGTCTCTCTCCCCCTATTTCTCTCTCTCTTTATCCCTCTGTGTGTCTCTCTTTCTCCCTTTCTCCCTGTCCTAATACCAGTTTCTATAATCAGCTATGTAAAGTAAGGTAACAAGCAATTAGGAAAGGTGGAATTAAGCTGCAAAAAATGAACCTCGATAACTGACACCTAAATGCCTAGTAGGTGAAAGAGACTATACAGGGAGTGCAGAATTATTAGGCAAATGAGTATTTTGACCACATCATCCTCTTTATGCATGTTGTCTTACTCCAAGCTGTATAGGCTCGAAAGCTTACTACCAATTAAGCATATTAGGTGATGTGCATCTCTGTAATGAGAAGGGGTGTGGTCTAATGACATCAACACCCTATATCAGGTGTGCATAATTATTAGGCAACTTC
>NC_069503.1:846179197-846216317 GCF_027579735.1 Bombina bombina
GATCCGAGCATTGAGTACCGATTTCATTACCGGAGGACCGGATGTACTCTATGCTGAAACGGTGGATTGTATGCCTGCACGGAGAAGAATCAGCGTGGATGAATTTTCACCCATAGTAAGTGACACCTATTTGTTTTTGGAAGTAGGCTGCTGTGGGGTGAGAAGCGGAATATTTTGAGGACTGCAGTGTTAATTATATATATACATGCTTACCGGACTGATATAACAGGAGAGGTCTGGATTTTCCTCTGAACTTTTAATCCAGCTTTGGTGGTGCACAGCGCAGGTGTGTGTGTGTGGAGTCGAATTGTATGCCAAATATGTGCTTCTGTATATTATTAGCGGTTATGTCCCTTTATGCTTAAAATGTGCCTTTTTTTTCTCAAATGCCCCACACATAATTGGGGACTGAAAATGTCCCTTTAAGTAAACCAGAACTGCTTGTGCAATGTTATATGCCGGCAGTATATGCTGTCGGCATTTAGCAATGCAGGACGGACATGATTCGCTATAGCGAATCATGTCCGCCCGGGGTATGATAAATCTACCTCATAGTATAAACAATGCAAACTCAGTTTTGTTTAAAGGGGTACTGATCCCAATCTATTTTTCTTTCATGATTCAGATACAACATGCAATTTTAATTAACTTTCTAATTTACTCCTGTTATTTTTCTTCGTTCTCTTGGTATATTTATTTGAAAAAGCAGGAATGTAAGCTTACGAGCCAGCCCATTAAATCAGCAAGCGCTATCCAGGGTTCTGAATAAAAAATGGGCCAGCTCTTAAGCTCCTTTAGAAATGATTCGGTTCGCACAACTTCATTAATTAATACCTTACTCATTCGAATGACCTGATTATCATAGTTACTATCAGGACAAGACTGTGCTCGGGGATGATAATAAGATTGTTACATCAAGGAGAAAACCTATGGGCTATAAGACCCACAATAAGATCCCTTTATCCGGCACCATAGTGTAAGGTTACCTTCCCACTAACTAGTTTGTCATGAGAAAAATAGAATTCCCTAATAGTTCCCAAACAAAATTCAAACAAAGAACCCAATTGAATTTATATCATGCTATACACAAAAAGATTGATAATAAAAATATGTATATGTTTGTACACCTATGATTTTAATAGCTGCCAGAAAAATACACAATTGAATTACGAACGTGGGCCCACTTTAAATATAACAATTCAACAAATTAATGCAAATCAGTCCTGATACATTTATAAATCAGTCCCCGTAATTTGTATCAAAAACTGTATCCAAAACTGTATCCAAATGCTATAAATCCAGCGTTGTTTTAATTTGTTGGAATTGAATAGAATACTTACGGCTAGATTACGAGTTTTGCGTTAGGCTTAAAAAGCAGCGTTAGCCGCTGCTTTTTAAGGCCCGCTGGTATTACGAGTCTTGCAGGTAAAGGTGTACCGCTCACTTTTTTGGCGAGACTTGGAAATACCACAAATCCACTTACGTAAATTGCGTATCCTCTTTTTTCAATGGGACTTGCATAGCACCGGTATTACGAGTCTGCCAAAAAGTGAGCGGTAGACCCTCTCCTGTCAAGACTGGTACCACATTTTAAAGTCAGTAGATAAGAGTTTTACACCACAACGCCGTAGCATAAAACTCTTAACTAAAGTGCTAAAAAGTACACTAACACCTATAAACTACCTATTAACCCCTAAACCGAGGCCCTCCCACATCGCAAACACTAAAAGAAATTTTTTAACCCCTAATCTGCCAAACCGGACATCACCGCCACTATAATAAATATATTAACCTCTAAACCGCTGCACTCCCGCCTCGCAAACACTAGTTAAATATTATTAACCAATAATCTGCCGTCCCTAACATCGCTGCCACCTACCTACATTTATTAACCCCTAATCTGCTGCCCCTAATGTCGCCGCCACTATATTAGAGTTATGAACCCCTAAACCTAAGTCTAACCCTAAACCTAACACCCCCTAACTTAAATGTAATTTAAAGAAATCGAAATATTCATATCATTAACTAAATTATTCCTATTTAAAACTAAATACTTACCTGTAAAATAAACCCTAAGCTAGCTACAATGTAACTATTAGTTACATTGTAGCTAGCTTAGGGTTTATTTTTATTTTACAGGCAATAGTTACTAAATAGTTATTAACTATTTAATAACTACCTAGCTAAAATAAATACAAAAGTACCTGTAAAATAAAACCTAACCTAAGTTACAATTACACCTAACAGTACACTATAATTAAATACATTAACTAAATTAAATACAATTAAATAAATTACATGCAATTACCTAAATTAAATTATCTAAAGTACAAAACCCCCCCACTAAATTACAGAAAATAATAAACAAATTACAGAAATTTAAACTAATTACACGTAATCTAATAGCCCTATTAAAATAAAAAAGCCCCCCCCAAATAAAAAAAAACCCTAGCCTAAACTAAACTACCAATATCCCTTAAAAGGGCCTTTTGCGGGGCATTGCCTCAAAGTAATCAGCTCTTTTACCTGTAAAAAAATGCAATCAGCCAATAGGATGGAAGTTCAATCCTATTGGCTGATCCTATCAGCCAATAGGATTGAGCTCGCATTCTATTTGCATTCTATTGGCTGTTCCAATGCAAGCTCAATCCTATTGGCTGATTGGATCAGCCAATAGGATTTTTTCAACCTTTATTCCGATTGGCTGATAGAATTCTATCAGACAATCGGAATCTAAGGGACGCCATCTTGGATGACGTCACTTAAAGGTACCTTCATTCTGTTTTAGAAGAGGATGCTCCGCGTCGGATGTCTTGAAGATGGAGCCGCTCCACGCCGGATGGATGAAGATAGAAGATGCCGTCTGGATGAAGACTTCTGCCCATCTGGAGGACCACTTCTGCCCGGCTTGGATGAAGACTTCTGCCCGTCTGGAGGACCACTTCGCCCGACTTGAATGAAGACGTCTCCCGGTAAGTCGATCTTCAGGGGTTTAGTGTAAGGTTTTTTTAAGGGTGTATTGGGTGGGTTTATTTTTTAGATTAGGGGTTTGGGCCTGCAAAAGAGCTAACTGCCCTTTTAAGGGCAATGCCCATCCAAATGCCCTTTTCAGGGCAATGGGGAGCTTGTTTTTTTTTTTAGCTAGTATTTTATTTGGGGGGTTGGTTGTGTGGGTGGTGGGTTTTGCTGTTGGGGGGTTTGTTTGTATTTTTTTTACAGGTAAAAGAGCTGATTACTTTGGGGCAATGCCCCGCAAAAGGCCCTTTTAAGGGCTATTGGTAGTTTAGTTTAGCCAAGGGTTTTTTTTATTTTGGGGGGGCTTTTTTATTTTAATAGGTCTATTAGATTAGGTGTAATTAGTTTAAATTTCTGTAATTTGTTTATTATTTTCTGTAATTTGGTGTGTTTTTTTGTACTTTAGATAATTTAATTTAATTTAGGTAATTGTATGTAATTTATTTAATTGTATTTAATTTAGTTAATTTATTTAATTATAGTGTAGTGTTAGGTGTAATTGTAACTTAGGTTAGGTTTTATTTTACAGGTACTTTTGTATTTATTTTAGCTAGGTAGTTATTAAATAGTTAATAACTATTTACTAACTATTCTACCTAGTTAGTAAATAGTTCCCAAACAAAATTCAAACAAAGAACCCAATTGAATTTATATCATGCTATACACAAAAAGATTGATAATAAAAATATGTATATGTTTGTACACCTATGATTTTAATAGCTGCCAGAAAAATACACAATTGAATTACGAACGTGGGCCCACTTTAAATATAACAATTCAACAAATTAATGCAAATCAGTCCTGATACATTTATAAATCAGTCCCCGTAATTTGTATCAAAAACTGTATCCAAAACTGTATCCAAATGCTATAAATCCAGCGTTGTTTTAATTTGTTGGAATTGAATAGAATACTTACGGCTAGATTACGAGTTTTGCGTTAGGCTTAAAAAGCAGCGTTAGCCGCTGCTTTTTAAGGCCCGCTGGTATTACGAGTCTTGCAGGTAAAGGTGTACCGCTCACTTTTTTGGCGAGACTTGGAAATACCACAAATCCACTTACGTAAATTGCGTATCCTCTTTTTTCAATGGGACTTGCATAGCACCGGTATTACGAGTCTGCCAAAAAGTGAGCGGTAGACCCTCTCCTGTCAAGACTGGTACCACATTTTAAAGTCAGTAGATAAGAGTTTTACACCACAACGCCGTAGCATAAAACTCTTAACTAAAGTGCTAAAAAGTACACTAACACCTATAAACTACCTATTAACCCCTAAACCGAGGCCCTCCCACATCGCAAACACTAAAAGAAATTTTTTAACCCCTAATCTGCCAAACCGGACATCACCGCCACTATAATAAATATATTAACCTCTAAACCGCTGCACTCCCGCCTCGCAAACACTAGTTAAATATTATTAACCAATAATCTGCCGTCCCTAACATCGCTGCCACCTACCTACATTTATTAACCCCTAATCTGCTGCCCCTAATGTCGCCGCCACTATATTAGAGTTATGAACCCCTAAACCTAAGTCTAACCCTAAACCTAACACCCCCTAACTTAAATGTAATTTAAAGAAATCGAAATATTCATATCATTAACTAAATTATTCCTATTTAAAACTAAATACTTACCTGTAAAATAAACCCTAAGCTAGCTACAATATAACTAATAGTTACATTGTAGCTAGCTTAGGGTTTATTTTTATTTTACAGGCAATAGTTACTAAATAGTTATTAACTATTTAATAACTACCTAGCTAAAATAAATACAAAAGTACCTGTAAAATAAAACCTAACCTAAGTTACAATTACACCTAACAGTACACTATAATTAAATACATTAACTAAATTAAATACAATTAAATAAATTACATGCAATTACCTAAATTAAATTATCTAAAGTACAAACCCCCCCACTAAATTACAGAAAATAATAAACAAATTACAGAAATTTAAACTAATTACACGTAATCTAATAGCCCTATTAAAATAAAAAAGCCCCCCCAAAATAAAAAAAAACCCTAGCCTAAACTAAACTACCAATATCCCTTAAAAGGGCCTTTTGCGGGGCATTGCCTCAAAGTAATCAGCTCTTTTACCTGTAAAAAAATGCAATCAGCCAATAGGATGGAAGTTCAATCCTATTGGCTGATCCTATCAGCCAATAGGATTGAGCTCGCATTCTATTTGCATTCTATTGGCTGTTCCAATGCAAGCTCAATCCTATTGGCTGATTGGATCAGCCAATAGGATTTTTTCAACCTTTATTCCGATTGGCTGATAGAATTCTATCAGACAATCGGAATCTAAGGGACGCCATCTTGGATGACGTCACTTAAAGGTACCTTCATTCTGTTTTAGAAGAGGATGCTCCGCGTCGGATGTCTTGAAGATGGAGCCGCTCCACGCCGGATGGATGAAGATAGAAGATGCCGTCTGGATGAAGACTTCTGCCCATCTGGAGGACCACTTCTGCCCGGCTTGGATGAAGACTTCTGCCCGTCTGGAGGACCACTTCGCCCGACTTGAATGAAGACGTCTCCCGGTAAGTCGATCTTCAGGGGTTTAGTGTAAGGTTTTTTTAAGGGTGTATTGGGTGGGTTTATTTTTTAGATTAGGGGTTTGGGCCTGCAAAAGAGCTAACTGCCCTTTTAAGGGCAATGCCCATCCAAATGCCCTTTTCAGGGCAATGGGGAGCTTGTTTTTTTTTTTTAGCTAGTATTTTATTTGGGGGGTTGGTTGTGTGGGTGGTGGGTTTTGCTGTTGGGGGGTTTGTTTGTATTTTTTTTACAGGTAAAAGAGCTGATTACTTTGGGGCAATGCCCCGCAAAAGGCCCTTTTAAGGGCTATTGGTAGTTTAGTTTAGCCTAGGGTTTTTTTTATTTTGGGGGGGCTTTTTTATTTTAATAGGTCTATTAGATTAGGTGTAATTAGTTTAAATTTCTGTAATTTGTTTATTATTTTCTGTAATTTGGTGTGTTTTTTTGTACTTTAGATAATTTAATTTAATTTAGGTAATTGTATGTAATTTATTTAATTGTATTTAATTTAGTTAATTTATTTAATTATAGTGTAGTGTTAGGTGTAATTGTAACTTAGGTTAGGTTTTATTTTACAGGTACTTTTGTATTTATTTTAGCTAGGTAGTTATTAAATAGTTAATAACTATTTACTAACTATTCTACCTAGTTAAAATAAATACAAACTTGCCTGTAAAATAAAAATAGATCCTAAGCTAGCTACAATGTAACTATTAGTTATATTGTAGCTAGCTTAGGGTTTATTTTACAGGTAAGTATTTAGTTTTAAATAGGAATAATTTAGTTAATGATAGGAATATTTATTTTGATTTCTTTTAATTATATTTAAGTTAGGGGGTGTTAGGTTTAGGGTTAGACTTAGGTTTAGGGGTTAATAACTTTAATATAGTGGCGGCGACGTTGGGGGCTGCAGATTAAGGGTTAAAAAATGTAGGTAGGTGGTGGCGATGTTAGGGATGGCAGATTAGGGGTTAATAATATTTAACTAATTTTTACGAGGCGGAAGTGCGGCAGTTTAGGGGTTAATATGTCTATTATAGTAGCGGCGACGTTGGGGGCGGCAGATTAGAGGTTAATAAGTGTAGGTAGGTGGCTGTGACATTGGGCGGGCAGAGTAGGGGTTAATAAATATAATGTAAGGTTCGGCGATGTTGGGGGCAGCTGATTAGGGGTTCATAAGTATAATGTATGTGGCGGCGGTGTCCGGAGTGGCAGATTAGGGGTTAATAATTATGATTTAGGTGTTGGCGATGTCGGGGGCAGCAGATTAGGGGTTAATAAGTGTAAGCTTAGGGGTGTTTAGACTCTGGGTTCATGTAATTCCCCATAGGAATCAATGGCGCTGCGTTAAGGAGTTTTACGCGGCTTTTTTGCAGGTGTTAGACTTTTTTTCAGCCTGCTCTTCCCGTTGATTCCTATGGGGAAATCATGCACGAGCACGTTACACCAGCTCAGCGCTGACTTAACTGGTATTGGAGTGCGGTAATGAGCAAAATTTTGCTCTATGCTCACTTCTTGTCTTTTAAGAATGGGTTTGTAAAACCTGTAATACCAGCGCTGCATGTAAGTGAGGAGTGAGGGAAAACTGCTTGTTAGCACCGCATAGCCTCTAACGCAAAACTCATAATCTGGGCCTTAGTTTGGTAGGGCTAAACTTAAAATGTCCGTGATTGAGTGGGATATGAAAGGGATTTATCGCTCACGGGATTTTTCAACAAACGATAGGTGCAGTTATCAGTTATTTTATGAGTTCATCATCGACATTATATTCAAAAATAGGAGCAAATGATACCCCAAGGTTTTACGGCAGAACGTAATAAGGACACCTACCTTGCTAGGTAATCATATGTATCTCCTAAATAATAATTGCTGAATAATTTACCTTGATTGTAGTTTTCTCAATGACAGCTCACCTTCTCACCCCATGGGGAAAACCGCACTTGCCAATCCTGTATTGCCTCTATTTCTTAGAGTATTTTCTTGATCCCACCGTGAGCGTGCCTGTCTCTTCTCTACAGTTTGTATGTCCGGTCAGCGTGGTTTGAGGGCTCAGCTGCAACCCTCTCAGTATTCACTATGCTTGCGACGCACGTTTCACTCTTGATGGTGATGTGTGTTAGGACTTTATCCGGCTTAATTTTCATTGGTTCTGCTACCGACTTTTATGCCGTTAATTTGTTCCGCTCTCTGGGTGAAATTATGCTTTATTTCATATTGTACTCATTTGTATATACAATTAATATATTGGGTTCAATGTCCATGACTATTTGGGATTAGTTTTAACAGAAAAAGGGGGTTCCTCCAAAAGAAAGGAGAAACATACAAATAAATGAATAATTTCCTTAATGATATCAATAGTTGTGAAAACAACCATATAATATCAATACATAATCATTTAACCCAAAAGGTTGGCATTTATAACTTACTATAATTAATGATACTAATAAATATAAACCTTACTATAATTTCTCATGTAAGTTTCCTTACATATAAATAACCTTTATATAATTTTTATTTGTAGAAGACTATTAATACAAAATGAAGAAAATGTCTCATTATTTATTTTTCAAAGGAAATAAATTTAAAGGAACGGAGCATAATTTATCTCCTCATTTAGGCCATAGGGTTTCAAGGCTTTAAGATCAAAAATCCACCTGCATTCTTTTTGCAGTAATAGTTTATCAAGATTTCCACCTCTTATTGACAGATGTACTTTTTCTAATCCCAGAAACATTAAAGGGACAGTCAACACTTCCGTTAACATTATTTGATATTGAAAAATAAAAACTATACCCCTTCTGCCTTGCCACCTTGCTTCTGTACTAATCACCGTCGCTAACTTCTCTAATACCGGGTAAATATGGCAGCCGGACTCCCCCCACCATTACGTAGCTGCCTTCTTCTTCAAATGATCAGCAAATCAGAATTCAATCCTCGGTCAGAAATTGAACGCGCTTCTTTATCAATTTCTTTGTAATTCATCTCTATCACTTTTAATTGCAACTGTATAGGCTTGTTTGAGACAATTTTGTAAATACCCCCTAACTACAAATCTATTCCTTAGTGATTCTGCTTCTTGTTTAAATGTTTTTAGATGATGTGCAATTTCTGTGATGCCTTAAATATTGGCCCTTTGGGATATTTTTAATCAGGGAGGGGGGATGGTGACTATCTGCCATCAAAAGGTTATTTCCTGCTATCTTTTTCCTATATGTGTTTGTAGCAATTTTACCATCTTGAACCAAAATTCTTAGGTCCAAAAATGTAATTTCAGTCTTACTGTGTTCATATGTGAACTTTAAATTGTAATTATTTACGTTTAATTCCTTCATAAAGTCATATAGCATTTGATCTGTTCCTGACCAGAATAACAGAACATCATCTATGAAGCGAAAAGCCAAAATATGATCGCTCTAGCGTCTTTTTCCCATTTGCCTAAAGGCATGCATAAGTAGGGGCACAGCAAGTTCCCATTGCTGTGCCCCTTTTCTGTTGGTAGAATTTGCCCCCAAATGTGAAAAAATGATGTGCTAACACAAAACTTAATAGTTTGCTTACATATTTAATATGGTTTGAGAACAGCTGGCCTCTTTGTTCCAAAAAATACTCACATGCTGCAATACCCTGGTCATGTGGTATTGATCAATATAAAGACTCTATGTTTATTGCCACTAGTAATTATATCTATGTTTATTGCCACTAGTAATTATATCTATTACCTCCTCTGGATGGCAAAGTAGCAACATCTATAATACGGATAGAGACATTTGCTATATTCGTGAAATGTTCCCCGTTAAAATGGTTAGCTATAGCTGACTCCTTGACATAATTTTTGGTGTCCCTGAGATGTTCACTGAATCTTTTTCTGACCTCCCTAGAGGTTTGGCCCACGTATTGCAGCTGACACAAATTACATGTGAGTAAATAAACAACGAAGGTAGTGCCACAATTGGCATGAAAGTTAATGTTATACCTCCGTTGGGTGATACTACTGGTAAAGTGATCTCCCAAATAGTGATGTCGCGAACCGAAAATTTTGCGTTCGCGAACGGCGAACGCGAACTTCCGCAAATGTTCGCGAACCGGTGAACCGGGCAAACCGCCATTGACTTCAATGGGCAGGCAAATTTTAAAACCCACAGGGACTCTTTCTGGCCACAATAGTGATGGAAAAGTTGTTTCAAGGGAACTAACACCTGGACTGTGGCATGCCGGAGGGGGATCCATGGCAAAACCCCCATGGAAAATTACATAGTTGATGCAGAGTCTGGTTTTAAGCCATAAAGGGCATAAATCACCTAACATTCCTAAATTGTTTGGAATAACATGCTTTAAAACATCATGCATGATGTTGTATCGATCAGGTAGTGTAAGGGATACGCCCTCTTCACAGTGACAGACCAAACTCCCCGTTTAACGCACCGCAAACAACCGCAAACAGTCCATTTGCACAACCACGAGATCGATAGATTTGATAGATAGATAGATACATAGATTACATAGATCAATAGATGCAATATACATTTGATAGATACCAATTACATAGATCAAAAGATGCAATATACATTTGATAGATACAAATTACATAGATCAAAAGATGCAATTTACATTTGATAGATACGAATTACATAGATCAAAAGATGCAATATACATTTGATAGATACAAATTACATAGATCAAAAGATGCAATATACATTTGATAGATATGAATTACATAGATCAATAGATGCAATATACATTTGATAGATACGAATTCCATAGATCAATAGATGCAATATACATTTGATAGATACGAATTGCATAGATCAATAGATGCAACATACATTTGATAGATACCAATTACATAGATCAAAAGATGCAATATACATTTGATAGATACGAATTACATAGATCAAAAGATGCAATTTACATTTCATAGATACGAATTACATAGATCAAAAGATGCAATATACATTTCATAGATACGAATTACATCGATCAATAGATGCAATATACATTTGATAGATACGAATTGCATAGATCAATAGATGCAATATACATTTGATAGATACGATTGATAGTTAGATAGATTTGATAGATAAATAGATAATTTGAAAGATATATAATTTCCCAGGCAGAGAATTGCAAAGACGTGCTGTCTGGTTCTGGGACCCATGGTAAGGTTACTTCCTTTTGCACAATCGAGTATACCAGTTGCAGAGGTTCTGACCCTGCATTCTGGCTGCACCTCTCCCTGCAAGAGAGATCTGTTACAGAGTCTGTGGGCCTGTATGCAAACAGCTGGCCTGCCTGAAAGGAGCAGCAAGGCAGATCAAAAGATGCAATATACATTTGATAGATACGAATTACATAGATCAAAAGATGCAATATACATTTGATAGATACGAATTACATAGATCAAAAGATGCAATATACATTTGATAGATACGAATTACATAGATCAAAAGATGCAATATACATTTGATACATACGAATTACATAGATCAAAAGATGCAATATACATTTGATAGATACGAATTACATAGATCAAAAGATGCAATATACATTTGATAGATACGAATTACATAGATCAAAAGATGCAAAATACATTTGATAGATATGAATTACATAGATCAAAAGATGCAATATAGACTTGATAGATACGAATTACATGGATCAAAAGATGCAATATACATTTGATAGATACGAATTACAGAGATCAATAGATGCAATATATATTTGATTGATACGATTTATAGTTATATAATTTCCCTGACAGAGTATAACAATAAGACATGCGGTCTGGGACCCATGGTGTGTTAAGTACTAAGTAGTACTATTCTTAGCAGTTTAATACCTCTTACTCCCCCTATCGGGGGAGGTCTATATGGCCTTGATTTTTGGAACAGGGAGATGGAGGAAGAGGCTTGGTCTGTCCTCCTACTTCAAATTTGGCCAAAACACAAGTGGCTGTCACAAAACAGTCCAGCCACGAGATCGATAGATTTGATAGATAGATCCTAAGATTACATAGATCAATAGAAGCAATATACCAATTACATAGATCAAAAGATGCAATATACATTTGATAGATACCAATTACATAGATCAAAAGATGCAATATACATTTGATAGATACGAATTACATAGATCAAAAGATGCAATATACATTTGATAGATACGAATTACATGGATCAAAAGATGCAATATACATTTGATAGATACGAATTGCATAGATCAATAGATGCAATATACATTTGATAGATACGATTGATAGTTAGATAGATTTGATAGATAAATAGATAATTTGAAAGATATATAATTTCCCAGGCAGAGAATTGCAAAGACGTGCTGTCTGGTTCTGGGACCCATGGTAAGGTTACTTCCTTTTGCACAATCGAGTATACCAGTTGCAGAGGTTCTGACCCTGCATTCTGGCTGCACCTCTCCCTGCAAGAGAGATCTGTTACAGAGTATGTGGGCCTGTATGCAAACAGCTGGCCTGCCTGAAAGGAGCAGCAAGGCAGATCAAAAGATGCAATATACATTTGATAGATACGAATTACATAGATCAAAAGATGCAATATACATTTGATACATACGAATTACATAGATCAAAAGATGCAATATACATTTGATAGATACGAATTACATAGATCAAAAGATGCAATATACATTTGATAGATATGAATTACATAGATCAAAAGATGCAATATACACTTGATAGATACGAATTACATGGATCAAAAGATGCAATATACATTTCATAGATACGAATTACAGAGATCAATAGATGCAATATATATTTGATTGATACGATTTATAGTTATATAATTTCCCTGACAGAGTATAACAATAAGACATGCGGTCTGGGACCCATGGTGTGTTAAGTACTAAGTAGTACTATTCTTAGCAGTTTAATACCTCTTACTCCCCCTATCGGGGGAGGTCTATATGGCCTTGATTTTCGGAACAGGGAGATGGAAGAAGATGCTGGGTCTGTCCTCCTACTTCAAATTTGGCCAAAACACAAGTGGCTGTCACAAAACAGTCCGGCCACGAGATCGATAGATTTGATAGATAGATCCATAGATTACATAGATCAATAGATGGAATATACATTTGATAGATACGAATTACATAGATCAAAAGATGCAATATACAGTTGATAGATACAAATTACATAGATCAAAAGATGCAATATACATTTGATAGATACGAATTACATAGATCAAAAGATGCAATATACATTTGATAGATACGAATTATATAGATCAAAAGATGCAATATACATTTGATAGATACGAATTACATAGATCAAAAGATGCAATATACATTTGATAGATACGAATTACAGAGATCAATAGATGCAATATATATTTGATTGATACGATTGATAGTTATATAATTTCCCTGACAGAGTATAACAATAAGACATCTGGGACCCGTGGTGTGTTAAGTACTAAGTAGTACTATTCTTAGCAGTTTAATACCTGTTACTCCCCCTATCGGGGGAGGTCTATATGGCCTTGATTTTCGGAACAGGGAGATGGAAGAAGATGCTTGGTCTGTCCTCCTACTTCAAATTTGGCCGAAACGCAAGTGGCTGTCACAAAACAATCCGGCCACGAGATTGATAGATTTGATAGATAGATCCATAGATTACATAGATCAATAGGTGCAATATACATTTGATAGATACGAATTACATAGATCAAAAGATGCAATATACAGTTGATAGATACGAATTATATAGATCAAAAGATGCAATATACATTTGATAGATACGAATTACATAGATCAAAAGATGCAAGATACATTTGATGGTTACGAATTACATAGATCAAAAGATGCAATATACATTTGATAGATACGAAATACATAGATCTAAAGATGCAATATACATTTGATAGATACGAATTACATTGATCAATAGATGCAATATACATTTGATAGATACGAATTGCATAGATCAATAGATGCAATATACATTTGATAGATACGATTTGCATAGATCAAAAGATGCAATATACATTTGATAGATACGAATTATATAGATCAATAGATGCAATATACATTTGATAGATACGAATTACATAGATCAATAGATGCAATATACATTTGATAGATACGAATTGCATAGATCAATAGATGCAATATACATTTGATAGATACGAATTGCATAGATCAATAGATGCAATATACATTTGATAGATACGATTGATAGTTAGATAGATTTGATAGATAAATAGATAATTTGAAAGATATATAATTTCCCAGGCAGAGAATTACCAAGTTGTGCGGTCTGTGACCCATGGTAAGGTTACTTCCTTTTGCACAATCGAGTACAGATTGGGGTCCGGGATTGCCTTTTTGTGCTGTCTGATTCTTTCAGGTATACCAGTTGCAGAGGTTCTGACCCTGCATTCTGTTACAGAGTCTGTGGGCCTGTATGCAAAGAGCTGGCCTGCCTGAAAGGAGCAGCAAGGCAGAGGGATCGATTCCTGCCTATAAGAAACCAGAGGGAACGCTACCTGCTGGAAGTGTGCAATGAGGCAGAGGGATCTATTCCTGCCTAGAAGCAGACAGGCAGAGGGGACGCTACCTGCCTGGGAGCCCACTGAGACCAGCCCAGCTGGGGGAGATACAGCCGCTGGCTTGACCCCGGTCTCAGCCATGATAGCCCTGGTCCCACTATTTGGAGGCAGAGGGATCTATTCCTGCCAAGAAGCAGCCTGGCAGGGGGATTTATTCCTGCCTAGAAGCAGACAGGCAGAAGGGACGATACCTGCCAAGAGAGAGCTGCAGGGCAGAGAGGACGCTACCTGACTGGGAGTCCATTGAGACCAGCCCAGCTGGGGGAGATACACCCGCTGGCTTGACCCCGGTCTCAGCAACTATATCTCTGGTCCCACTATCTGGTGGCCACCCCTGGGTTTGGACAGAGGAAGGGAGACCCCCTAGTGGAGTACCGCTACATCCGGGAAATGGAAAAATATGTTTGGACACCCAGTACAGGTCGTTCTCCTTCAGCCTTTTTATACAAGGGTCCCCGACCACAAACAGGCACGACAGCATGAAAGACCCCATCTGCCATGACGTACTTTTGCACAATCGAGTACAGGTATGGCATCGGTTTTAGGAACCCGGAGAAATTTTTTAGGAACCGGGAGATGGAAAAAGATGCTTGGACACCCAGTACAGGTCGTTCTCCTTCAGCCTTTTAATACGAGGGTCCCGACCCCAAACAGGCACGACAGCATGAAATACCCCATCTGCCATGACTTACTTTTGCACAATCGGGTACAGGTATGGCATCGATTTTAGGAACCCGGAGATAATTTTTAGGAACCGGGAGATGGAAAAAGATGTTTGGACACCCAGTACAGGTCGTTCTCCTTCAGCCTTTTTATACAAAGGTCCCCGACCCCAAACAGGCATGACAGCATGAAAGACCCCATCTGCCATGACTTACTTTTGCACAATCGAGTACAGGTATGGCATCGATTTTAGGAACCCGGAGATAATTTTTAGGAACCGGGAGATGGAAAAAAATGCTTGGACACCCAATACAGGTCGTTCTCCTTCAGCCTTTTTATACGAGGGTCCCTGACCCCAAACAGGCACGACAGCATGAAATACCCCATCTGCCATGACTTACTTTTGCACAATCGAGTACAGGTATGGCATCGATTTTAGGAACCCGGAGGTAATTTTTAGGAACCGGGAGATGGAAAAAGATGCTTGGACACCCAGTACAGGTTGTTCTCCTTCAGCCTTTTTATACGAGGGTCCCCGACCCTAAACAGGCACGACAGCATGAAAGACCCCATCTGCCATGACTTACTTTTGCACAATCGAGTACAGGTATGGCATCGATTTTAGGAACCAGGAGATAATTTTTAGGAACCGGGAGATGGAAAAAGATGCTTGGACACCCAGTACAGGTCGTTCTCCTTCAGCCTTTTAAACGAGGGTCCCTGACCCCAAACAGGCATGACAGCATGAAAGACCCCATCTGCCATGACTTACTTTTACACAATCGAGTACAGGTATGGCATCGATTTTAGGAACCCAGAGATAATTTTTAGGAACCGGGAGATGGAAAAAGATGCTTGGACACCCAGTACAGGTCGTTCTCCTTCAGCCTTTTTATACGAGGGTCCCCGACCCTCAACAGGCACGACAGCATGAAAGACCCCATCTGCCATGACTTACTTTTTCACAATCGAGTACAGGTATGGCATCGTTTTTAGGAACCCGGAGATAATTTTTAGGAACCGGGAGATGGAAAAAGATGCTTGGTCGGTCCTCCTACTTCAAATTTGGGGCACTGCACGTGCAATCTACTGTGCCACCAGATATAAGTGGTGTGTTAAGTAGTACTATTCTTAACAGTTTAATCACTGTTATGTGCCTTCTTTTTGGTTTGGGTTTTGTAGCCACAGTGCAGCACCAGAGGCCAGAAAAATTAGGCATGTACAAATGCCTGAAAAATTAGGTATTATTGCAGCCGCTGCTGTAGCAGCGGCCAGAAATAATTATGTTTGTTTGACAGTTAGAAAGTGCCCTAAAACATTGCGGCTTGAACCCTAGTTGGTGGCGGATAAGTCACGCAAGTCATCCGGCATTCGAAGATAAAATACAGCAGCATGTGTACCATTTGTAGCCCAAGGCAGCTCATCTCATCTGGCCTTTTTTACTCTAATGTATCGCCCAATGTCAGTCCCTTCGGGATCCATCCCTCATTCATTTTAATAAAGGTGAGATAATCAAGACTTTTTTGACCTAGGCGACTTCTCTTCTCAGTGACAATAACTCCTGCTGCACTGAAGGTCCTTTCTGACAGGACACTTGAAGCGGGTAGGCCAGAAGTTCAATTGCAAATTGGGATAGCTCAGGCCACAGGTCAAGCCTGCACACCCAGTAGTCAAGGGGTCCATCACTCCTCAGAGTGTCGAGATCCGCAGTTAATGCTAGGTAGTCTGCTACCTGTCGGTTGAGTCTTTCTCTGAGGCTGGATCCCGAAGGGCTGTGGCGATGCATAGGAGTAAAAAGGTCCGCATGTCCTCCATTAACAACACGTCTGGAAAGCGTTCTGTCCTTGCCGGCGTGGTCGTGGGAGGAGGAGGAGGATTACTTTCACCTCTTCCCCTGTTAGATTCCCGTTGTGCTGTGACATCACCCTTATACGCTGTGTAAAGCATACTTTTTAATTTATTTTTTAACTGCTCCATCCTTTCCGACTTGCGGAATTCGGTAACATTTCAGTAACTTTATGCTTATACCGGGGATCTAGTATCGTGGACACCCAGTAAAGGTCGTTCTCCTTCAGCTTTTTTATACGAGGGTCCCTCAACAGGAACGACCACAGGAAAGACCCGTTTGCACAAGGTTGGATGCCGAGCTAATCATGTCCCGTTCCTCATCCTCACTGATCTCACTGAAGGTATCTTCTTCCCCCCAGCCCCGTACAACACCACGGGTACCCGATAGGTGACAACAACGACCACCCTGGGATGCCTGTTGTGCTTGGTCTTCCTCCTCCTCAAAGCCACATTCCTCCTCTGACTCCTCTTCCTCACAATCCTCTTCCTGCGTTGCCGCTGGTCCAGCAAGCGATGCTGATAAGGCTGTTTATGGTGGTGATGGAGACCACAACTCTTCCTCTTCACGGTCATCTACGGCCTGATCCAGCACTCTTCCCAGGGCACGCTCCAGGAAGAAAACAAATGGTATGATGTCGCTGATGGTGCCTTTGGTGCAACTGACTAGGTTTGTCACCTCCTCAAAAGGAAGCATAAGCCTACAGGCATTGTGCATGAGCGTCCAGTAATGTGGCAAAATAATCCCCAACTCCCTAGAGGCTGTCCTAGCACCCCGGTCATACAAATACTCGTTAACAGCTTTTTCTTGTTGTAGCAGGCGGTCAAACATTAGGAGTGTTGAATTCCAACGTCGGGCTGTTGCAAATCAAGCGCCTCACTGGCAGGTTGTTTCACCACTGGATATCTGACAAGTGTGCCATGGCCGTGTAGGAACGTCTGAAATGGCTACACACCTTCCTGGCCTGCTTCAGGACGTCCTGTAAGCCTGGGTACTTATGCACAAAGCGTTGTACAATCAGATTTTACACATGTGCCATGCACGGCACATGTGTCAACTTGCCCAATTTCAATGCCGCCACCAAATTACTTCCATTGTCAGAAACAAATTTGCCAATCTCCAGTTGGTGCGGAGTCAGCCACTGATCCACCTGTGCATTCAGGGCGGACAGGAGTGCTGGTGCGGTGTGACTCTCGGCTTTCAGGCAAGTCAACCCCAAGACGGCGTGACACTGCCGTATCTGGGATGTTGAATAGTACCTGGGGAGCTGGGGGGGTGCCGTTGATGTGGAGCAAGATGCAGCAGCAGAAGAGGACTCAGCCGAGGAAGAGGTTATGGAAGAGGATGGAGTAGGAGGAGTAGAGGAGGTAGCAGCAGGCCTGCCTGCAAGTCGTGGTGGTGTCACCAACTCCTCTGCAGAGCCACGCATTCCATGCTTGTCAGCCATCAGCAGGTTTACCCAATGCGCACTGTAGGTGATATACCTGCCCTGACCATGCTTTGCAGACCAGCTATCAGTGGTCAGATGGACCCTTGCCCCAATGCTGTGTGATAAAGAGGTGAGAGTGGTGTGGGATAAGCGCTCCAGCTAGGTAGAGCCAACCAGATTATTAAAAAATAAAATGAAATAACAAGAGGAACTAATGATAATAAAAGAGAATTTTTATAGTGATTTAAGTAGATAACTAGTTAATGCATACAGAATATGTTAGCATATACTCAATTACATAAGATGCCGGCATCAGTAACAATCAAACATATTAATCATATTAAAAACAGAAAAATACAGCCGATATAAAATTTCTAAAAGGTTCCCTGAGTGTTTCTTAAAAATATATACGAATATGAATAAACTTGATAAAGGTAAATGACTCTTAGCACAGTGAAATTGGCTCGGCTAAATGTTACCAGTATTATTTTTAAGCAATGGAATATTTGGTCACAGTGTTCAGTGGAGGCGTCTGATCTGTTCAGCCGTTAGAAGTAACTGTGAGTGATGGATCGGGAGGTGTGACGTCACGTCACCTGACTATTGTATTCCTCCAATCTCTGTGATATGCTTAAACACAACAAGTTTGAAATTTGTATCCAATTCTTAATTGTAACAAAGTATACTTGTTTATGTGATGGTTAGTATCAATACTTGCAAGTGTCCAATGTCCAAAGAATCTGTCCAAATTTGAAAAAAACGGTTTGTTTTATCAGCAGCTCTGAATCCTATGGAGTGTTGATCCGTTTGGTTTTATGTCCGTTCTGAAATGTGAAACTTGTCCTTATCCGAAGAAGCTCCTAAGCACTTGGTTTTTAGTGTATATTAGGGCTATGATGGGAGCAAAGGAAGAAACAAGGGGGCACACAGGAATTATTCATACATCGATCTCAGTGTTGATTCAAGGAGATAGAAATGAACCTGTTTTTGTGCCAGTAAAACAATTTAGCAGTTCAATAGCCTTAGTATACAATTGGTTACACACAGGAATTACTCATATGTCCTCCCTCTATATTAATCATAGAGATAGGGATGAACCTGTGGAGTGTAACACTACCAGTAATAAAATTCTGAATTGACAGGAGTAAGCAAATCTACGCGTTTCGGCAGTGTTAGCTGCCTTTATCAAGATGCTTACTACATGAAATTACTGCCTTTTTATAAGGAGTGTTTGATTCAGGACAGGTGTGGTTAGAGGATAGTCTAAATTAACCCTTAAGTGCTTCTAAAGTGAATGTGTTGAAGTCAGTTTCATAGATAGATGCGGTACATCTTATTAAAAAAGAATTTTTCAAAGACAATATTCCATCTAATTTCACTCATTAAGTGTTTTTGAAATGATTGCATTAGGATTAAATACATGAACAAAATACATAAACAGAATTGGAATATTGAATTAATGTTTAAATTTATGAGAAATCCCATCATTTCAGAATGTGAAATTAAGTATAAAGATATAGTCGCCTATATCTCAACATTATACTATAACCAGTTTTTCTTTAATGCAGTTTTTGTTGAAAGTTATTTTTATATATGTAAATATACATTGCTCCAAAGGTTTTTTTCATTTTATTATAATAATCTTGCAAAATTGCAATATCAGGTTGTTCTTTAGTAAGCGCTAAATCAACTTGTCTATACGCTAAGGGGTAAGGGGAGGATGTGATACAAAGTAAAAGTTTTGTAGATATAGCTTCAAGACGGCTATTGTACAGTCTCGTTTATGTTTATTTCGATAGTGTATGAGTTCAATTTTAGTGAAATAATATTTTATATGATAGATGTAATTTGGAATATGTGTTCAACTATTTTGTTTGTCTAGTAATTGTTTATAAAATAGAATTAAGATCAAAGGAACTATTAAGTCCCAATGGATGTACTGTTTTATATTCAAATATGAGTTCTGCTTCTTTTTTTAGGAGTACCTTTTCTATATTTCCCCCTCTCTTGTTCGGTCTAATTTTTTTCATTCCCCAACATTGAAAACATTTAAGGTCTCCATGGTGTATTTCATTGAAATGTTTGTAAAGTATGGTTTTTGTGGTTTTATGTTCTATGTTCCAAATATGTTCTCTCATTCTATCTTTGAATGTGCGACTGGTTTGACCTATATAGAATAAATTACACGAACATCTTATGCAGTAAATTATATTTGAGTCGTTACATGTTATGGTATCCTTGATTGTAAATGTAACCTGTTGGTTGATAAATGTTATCTTTTTAGTTTTATTACTATATCTACAGGATTTACACTTGTGACATGGATAGAATCCAAAAAATTTTTCTTTCTTTAAGTTCATATCTTTTGAATAATCATTTTTTGTTTTGAATTCACTTGGTGACAGATAGCTTTTGAGATTTTTAGCTTTTTTGAAAATGAGATCTGGGTGATTTTTAACTGTAGTTCCTAATATAGGATCCTTTTTGATATAGTGCCAGTGTTTTTGAAGGATGGTTTTTATTTCTTTGTGGTTTGAGTTATATTCAGTTATAAATGGAATAAAATTATTGACATTAGAAGGCATTGAATTATTTGTATATAAATTTTTCCTTTTGTTACATTTACAATCAAGGATACCATAACATGTAACGACTCAAATATAATTTACTGCATAAGATGTTCGTGTAATTTATTCTATATAGGTCAAACCAGTCGCACATTCAAAGATAGAATGAGAGAACATATTTGGAACATAGAACATAAAACCACAAAAACCATACTTTACAAACATTTCAATGAAATACACCATGGAGACCTTAAATGTTTTCAATGTTGGGGAATGAAAAAAATTAGACCGAACAAGAGAGGGGGAAATATAGAAAAGGTACTCCTAAAAAAAGAAGCAGAACTCATATTTGAATATAAAACAGTACATCCATTGGGACTTAATAGTTCCTTTGATCTTAATTCTATTTTATAAACAATTACTAGACAAACAAAATAGTTGAACACATATTCCAAATTACATCTATCATATAAAATATTATTTCACTAAAATTGAACTCATACACTATCGAAATAAACATAAACGAGACTGTACAATAGCCGTCTTGAAGCTATATCTACAAAACTTTTACTTTGTATCACATCCTCCCCTTACCCCTTAGCGTATAGACAAGTTGATTTAGCGCTTACTAAAGAACAACCTGATATTGCAATTTTGCAAGATTATTATAATAAAATGAAAAAAACCTTTGGAGCAATGTATATTTACATATATAAAAATAACTTTCAACAAAAACTGCATTAAAGAAAAACTGGTTATAGTATAATGTTGAGATATAGGCGACTATATCTTTATACTTAATTTCACATTCTGAAATGATGGGATTTCTCATAAATTTAAACATTAATTCAATATTCCAATTCTGTTTATGTATTTTGTTCATGTATTTAATCCTAATGCAATCATTTCAAAAACACTTAATGAGTGAAATTAGATGGAATATTGTCTTTGAAAAATTCTTTTTTAATAAGATGTACCGCATCTATCTATGAAACTGACTTCAACACATTCACTTTAGAAGCACTTAAGGGTTAATTTAGACTATCCTCTAACCACACCTGTCCTGAATCAAACACTCCTTATAAAAAGGCAGTAATTTCATGTAGTAAGCATCTTGATAAAGGCAGCTAACACTGCCGAAACGCGTAGATTTGCTTACTCCTGTCAATTCAGAATTTTATTACTGGTAGTGTTACACTCCACAGGTTCATCCCTATCTCTATGATTAATATAGAGGGAGGACATATGAGTAATTCCTGTGTGTAACCAATTATATACTAAGGCTATTGAACTGCTAAATTGTTTTACTGGCACAAAAACAGGTTCATTTCTATCTCCTTGAATCAACACTGAGATCGATGTATGAATAATTCCTGTGTGCCCCCTTGTTTCTTCCTTTGCTCCCATCATAGCCCTAATATACACTAAAAACCAAGTGCTTAGGAGCTTCTTCGGATAAGGACAAGTTTCACATTTCAGAACGGACATAAAACCAAACGGATCAACACTCCATAGGATTCAGAGCTGCTGATAAAACAAACCGTTTTTTTCAAATTTGGACAGATTCTTTGGACATTGGACACTTGCAAGTATTGATACTAACCATCACATAAACAAGTATACTTTGTTACAATTAAGAATTGGATACAAATTTCAAACTTGTTGTGTTTAAGCATATCACAGAGATTGGAGGAATACAATAGTCAGGTGACGTGACGTCACACCTCCCGATCCATCACTCACAGTTACTTCTAACGGCTGAACAGATCAGACGCCTCCACTGAACACTGTGACCAAATATTCCATTGCTTAAAAATAATACTGGTAACATTTAGCCGAGCCAATTTCACTGTGCTAAGAGTCATTTACCTTTATCAAGTTTATTCATATTCGTATATATTTTTAAGAAACACTCAGGGAACCTTTTAGAAATTTTATATCGGTTTAATATGATTAATATGTTTGATTGTTACTGATGCCGGCATCTTATGTAATTGAGTATATGCTAACATATTCTGTATGCATTAACTAGTTATCTACTTAAATCACTATAAAAATTCTCTTTTATTATCATTAGTTCCTCTTGTTATTTCATTTTATTTTTTAATAATCTGGTTGGCTCTACCTAGCTGGAGCGCTTATCCCACACCACTCTCACCTCTTTATCGTATAGTCTGTAATTGGAGATTTTATCAGACCATATTAGGGATTCAAGCACAGAAACCTTTTCCTGATTAGCACTCACACCACCCTTTGTTTGTTTGTTTCCCAATGCTGTGTGCCAGACATGCCATTACTTCCTTTCGCACAATCGAGTACAGGTTGGGGATTGCCTTTTGTGAAAAGAAATTTCGGCCGGGTACCTTCCACTGCGGTGTCCCAATAGATACAATTTTTTTGAACGCCTCAGACTCCACCAGCTTGTATGGTAAAAGCTGGCGGGCTAAGAGTTCAGACAAGCCAGCTGTCAGACACCGGGCAAGGGGGTGACTTTGGGAAATTGGCTTCTTACACTCAAACATGTCCTTGACAGACACCTGACTGTGGGCAGATGACCAGGAACTGCTACGTAAGAGAGACTGAGTGGCAAATGGTTGAGAGGGGGCAAGGAGGACAGCAGTAGTTGACGTGGCTGAAGATGCTGGACCAGGAGGAGGATGGCGGCTTTGAGTTTGTGTGCTGCTTCTACTCATGTGTTCATCCCATCGGCGTTTGTGATGTGAGACCATGTGCCTTCGCAAAGCAGTTGTACCTAGGTGGGTGTTGGACTTCCCATGACTCAGTTTCTTTTGGCACAGTTTGCAAATGGCATCGCTGTTGTCAGAGGCAGACACACAAAAAAAATGCCACACTGCTGAGCTCTGCAATGATGGCATTCTGGTGGTGGCAACAGCATGCGTTGATTGGCGTGCTGTCTGGCTGATGCATGCTGTCTGACTGTGCCACTAGCATGCGTTGATTGGCGTGCTGTCTGGCTGATGCATGCTGTCTGACTGTGCCACTAGCTCCTTGCGACGACCTCCCCCTGCTTCCAACTTGTCTCCTCCTCTCTGTCTCCCCATCTGAACTTTCCCCCTCTTCTTCTTCTCTTCTAGCGGGCACCCACGTGACATCAACGGACGCATCATCATCAACCGCTTCACTTGTATCTGACAAATCAACAAAGGAAGCAGCAGCGAGTACAACATCACCATCATCATCACACCGTACGTCCATGTCTGTAATGCTGCCTGACTGATACATATCACTGTTAAATACATCCTCTGTCAATGATGGTTGTGCATCACTCATTTCTTCCAACTGATGTGTCAATAACTCCTCTGACAGATCAAGTGAAGCGGCTGTGGTGCTGGTCACTTGAGAGGTGCCTGCAGCTAAGTTGGAGGTGGATGGTGCATCAAGGTTAGGAGCAGAAGCTGTAGAAGATTGGGTGTCCTGTATTAGCCATTCAACTAGGTCCTCCTCAGAACTTTTCGCAATCATGGCACGTGGCCTCTGAACACTGGGCATTATTGTAGGGTCAAAGGGAATCACAGCACCATGACCACGACGGCACCTGCGGGGTGGCCTGCCTCTGCCTGTCATTTTTTTTTTTTTTAAATGTACACTTACACTACTATTAAACAAGATATGAGTGGTGGCACTGGTCAAGTGGGCACAGTATACGCTGTGAGCCTGACACAAAAAAGCAGACTGATGTTTCACAGTCAAAAATGTTTATTTTTTAAATATTTAAACTACTGTTACAACAAATATGAGTGGTGCCACTAACTTGGCAAGTGAGCCTTGCACACACGCTGGCAGGCAGGCAAATGCAATAAGATTACAATAGCAGACTGATGTTTCACAGTCCAAATTTTTTTTTTAAAATATTTACACTACTGTTACAACAAATATGATTGGTGGCAGTAGTTGGCAAGTGGGCCTGGCACACACGCTGGCAGGCAGGCAACTTCAATTAGATTACACTAGCAGACTGATGTTTCACAGTCCAAAATTTTTATTTTTTAAAAATATTTACACTACTGTTATAACAAATATGATTGGTGGCACTAGTTGGCAAGTGGGCTTGGCACACATGCTGGCAGGCAGGCAACTGCAATTAGATTACACTAGCTGAATGATGTTTCACAGTCAAAAATGTTTTTTTTTTTTTAAATATTTACAATACTGTTATAACAAATATGATTGGTGGCACTAGTTAGAAAGTGGGCCTGGCACACACGCTGGCAGGCAGGCAACTTCAATTAGATTACAATAGCAGACTGATGTTTCACAGTCAAAAAAGTTTTTTTTTAAATATTTACACTACTTTTATAACAAATATGATTGGTGGCACTAGTTGGCAAGTGGGCCTGGCACACACGCTGGCAGGCAGGCAACTGCAATTAGATTACACTAGCTGACTGATGTTTCACAGTCAAAAAAGTTTTTTTTTAAATATTTACAATACTGTTATAACAAATATGATCGGTGGCACTAGTTGGCAAGTGGGCCTGGCACACACGCTGGCTGGCTGGCAGGCAGGCAGGCAGGCAGGCAACTGCAATTCGATTGCACTAGCAGACTGATGTTTCACAGTCAAAAAAGTTTTTATTTTAAATATTTACACTACTGTTACAACAAATATGAGTGGTGCCACTAACTTGGCAAGTGGGCCTGGCACACACGCTGGCAGGCAGGCAACTTCAATTAGATTACACTAACAGACTGATGTTTCACAGTCAAAAAAGTTTTTTTTTAAATATTTACACTACTGTTATAACAAATATGATTGGTGGCACTAGTTGGCAAGTGGGCCTGGCACACACGCTGGCAGGCAGGCAACTGCAATTAGATTACACTATCTGACTGATGTTTCACAGTCAAAAAAGTTTTTTTAAAATATTTACAATACTGTTATAACAAATATGATTGGTGGCACTAGTTGGCTAGTGAGCCTGGCACACACGCTGGCTGGCAGGCAACTGCAATTCGATTGCACTAGCAGACTGATGTTTCACAGTCAAAAATATTTATTTTTTAAATATTTAAACTACTGTTACAACAAATATGAGTGGTGCCACTAACTTGGCAAGTGAGTCTTGCACACATGCTGGCAGGCAGGCAAATGCAATAAGATTACAATAGCAGACTGATGTTTCACAGTCCAAAATTTTTTTTTTTTTACACTACTGTTACAACAAATATGATTGGTGGCAGTAGTTAGCAAGTGGGCCTGGCACACACGCTGGCAGGCAGGCAACTTCAATTAGATTACACTAGCAGACTGATGTTTCACAGTCCAAATTTTTTTTAAAAAAATATTTACACTACTGTTATAACAAATATGATTGGTGGCACTAGTTGGCAAGTGGGCTTGGCACACATGCTGGCAGGCAACTGCAATTATATTACACTAGCTGAATGATGTTTCATAGTCAAAAAAGTTTTTTTTACAAATATTTACAATACGGTTATAACAAATATGATTGGTGGCACTAGTTAGCAAGTGGGCCTGGCACACACGCTGGCAGGCAGGCAACTTCAATTACATTACACTAACAGACTGATGTTTCACAGTCAAAAAAGTTTTTTTTTTTAAATATTTACACTACTGTTATAATAAATATGATTGGTGGCACTAGTTGGAAAGTGGGCCTGGCACACATGCTGGCAGGCAGGCAACTGCAATTAAATAACACTAGCAGACTGAAGAAAAAAAAAATTACAAAAAATTTACACTAATGTTACAACAGATAGGAGTGGTGGCACTGAGGATGGAAGTAGGCACAGTTTATGCTGGGAGCCTGACACACAGACTGGCACTAGTGGCAGGCTGGCCTGGCAACTAAAATTAAATAACACTAGCAGAATGATGTAAAAGTTTTTTTTTTACAGAATTTACACTAATGTTACAACAGATAGGAGTGGTGGCACTGAGGATGGAAGTAGGCACAGTATATGCTGGGAGCCTGACACACAGACTGGCACTAGTGGCAGGCTGGCCTGGCAACTAAAATTAAATAACACTAGCAGACTGATGTAAAAGTTTTTTTTTAAAAAATTTACACTAATGTTACAACAGATAGGAGTGGTGGCACTTAGGATGGAAGTAGGCACAGTATATGCTGGGAGCCTGACACACAGGCTGGCACTAGTGGCACGCTGGCCTGGCAAATAAAATTAAATAACACTAGCAGACTGATGTAAAAGTTTTTTTTTTAAAAAAATTACACTAATGTTACAACAGATAGGAGTGGTGGCACTGAGGATGGAAGTAGGCACAGTATATGCTGGGAGCCTGACACACAGGCTGGCACTAGTGGCAGGCTGGCCTGGCAACTAAAATTAAATAACACTAGCAGACTGATGTAAAAAAAAAAAATTAAAAAAATTTACACTAATGTTACACCAGATATGAGTGGTGGCACTGAGGCTGGCAGTGGCAGGCTGGCCTGGAAACTGCAATTAGATTACACTAGCAGACTGATGTAAAAGTTTTTTTTTAAAAAAAATTACACTAATGTTACACCAGATATGAGTGGTGGAAAACAGAGCAATTGGGCACAATATATGCCGTGAGCCTGACACACAGGCCTGATGGAAAATGAAATTAGATTACACTAGCAAACTGATGTAAAAGTTTTTTTTTTTTTTAAATTTACACTAATGTTATACCAGATAGGAGTGGTGGCACAGAGCAATTAATCACAGTATATGCTGTGAGCCTGACACACAGGCCTGATGGAAAATGAAATTAGATTACACTAGCAAACTGATGTAAATTTTTTTTTTTAAATTTACACTAATGTTACACCAGATATCAGTGGTGGCACAGAGCAATTAATCACAGTATATGCTGTGCGCCTGACACACAGGCCTGATGGAAAATGAAATTAGATTACACTAGCAAACTGATGTAAAAGTTTTTTTTTTAAAATTTACACTAATGTTACACCAGATAGGAGTGGTGGCACAGAGCAATTAATCACAGTATATGCTGTGGGCCTGACACACAGGCCTGATGGAAAATGAAATTAGATTACACTAGCAAACTGATGTAAAAAATTTTTTTTTTTAATTTACACTAATGTTACACCAGATATCAGTGGTGGCACAGAGCAATTAATCACAGTATATGTTGTGCGCCTGACACACAGGCCTGATAGAAAATGAAATTAGATTACACTAGCAAACTGATGTAAAAGTTTTTTTTTTTTATTTACACTAATGTTACACCAGATATCAGTGGTGGCACAGAGCAATTAATCACAGTATATGTTGTGCGCCTGACACACAGGCCTGATAGAAAATGAAATTAGATTACACTAGCAAACTGATGTAAAAGTTTTTTTTTTTTTTAAATTTACACTAATGTTACACCAGATATCAGTGGTGGCACAGAGCAATTAATCACAGTATATGTTGTGCGCCTGACACACAGGCCTGATAGAAAATTAAATTAGATAACACTAGCAAACTGATGTAAAAGTTTTTTTTTTTTTTAAATTTACACTAATGTTACACCGGATATCAGTGGTGGCACAGAGCAATTAATCACAGTATATGCTGTGGGCCTGACACACAGGCCTGATGGAAAATGAAATTAGATTACACTAGCAAACTGATGTAAAAGTTTTTTTTTTTTAAATTTACACTAATGTTATACCAGATAGGAGTGGTGGCACAGAGCAATTAATCACAGTATATGCTGTGGGCCTGACACACAGGCCTGATGGAAAATGAAATTAGATTACACTAGCAAACTGATGTAAAAAAAATTTTTTTTTAATTTACACTAATGTTACACCAGATATCAGTGGTGGCACAGAGCAATTAATCACAGTATATGTTGTGCGCCTGAGACACAGGCCTGATAGAAAATGAAATTAGATTACACTAGGAAACTGATGTAAAAGTTTTTTTTTTTTTTTTTAATTTACACTAATGTTACACCAGATATCAGTGGTGGCACAGAGCAATTAATCACAGTATATGTTGTGCGCCTGACACACAGGCCTGATAGAAATTGAAATTAGATTACACTAGCAAACTGATGTAAAAGTTTTTTTTTTTTTTAAATTTACACTAATGTTACACCAGATATCAGTGGTGGCACAGAGCAATTAATCACAGTATATGCTGTGGGCCTGACACACAGGCCTGATGGAAAATGAAATTAGATTACACTAGCAAACTGATGTAAAAAAATTTTTTTTTTAATTTACACTAATGTTACACCAGATATCAGTGGTGGCACAGAGCAATTAATCACAGTATATGTTGTGCGCCTGACACACAGGCCTGATAGAAAATGAAATTAGATTACACTAGCAAACTGATGTAAAAGTTTTTTTTTTTTTTTAATTTACACTAATGTTACACCAGATATCAGTGGTGGCACAGAGCAATTAATCACAGTATATGTTGTGCGCCTGACACACAGGCCTGATAGAAATTGAAGTTAGATTACACTAGCAAACTGATGTAAAAGTGTTTTTTTTTTTTTTAATTTACACTAATGTTACACCAGATATGAGTGGTGGCACAGAGCAATTAATCACAGTATATGCTGTGGGCCTGACACACAGGCCTGATGGAAAATGAAATTAGATTACACTAGCAAACTGATGTAAAAGTTTTTTTTTTTTAAATTTACACTAATGTTACACCAGATATCAGTGGTCGCACAGAGCAATTAATCACAGTATATGCTGTGCGCCTGACACACAGGCCTGATGGAAAATGAAATTAGATTACACTAGCAAACTAATGTAAAAGTTTTTTTTTTTAAATTTACACTAATGTTACACCAGATAGGAGTGGTGGCACAGAGCAATTAATCACAGTATATGCTGTGGGCCTGACACACAGGCCTGATGGAAAATGAAATTAGATTACACTAGCAAACTGATGTAAAAGTTTTTTTTTTTTTAAATTTACACTAATGTTACACCAGATAGGAGTGGTGGCACAGAGCAATTAATCACAGTATATGCTGTGGGCCTGACACACAGGCCTGATGGAAAATGAAATTAGATTACACTAGCAAACTGATGTAATTTTTTTTTTTTTTTAATTTACACTAATGTTACACCAGATATCAGTGGTGGCACAGAGCAATTAATCACAGTATATGTTGTGCGCCTGACACACAGGCCTGATAGAAAATGAAATTAGATTACACTAGCAAACTGATGTAAAAGTTTTTTTTTTTTTTAAATTTACACTAATGTTACACCAGATATCAGTGGTGGCACAGAGCAATTAATCACAGTATATGCTGTGGGCCTGACACACAGGCCTGATGGAAAATGAAATTAGATTACACTAGCAAACTGATGTAAAAGTGTTTTTTTTTTTTTTAATTTACACTAATGTTACACCAGATATGAGTGGTGGCACAGAGCAATTAATCACAGTATATGCTGTGGGCCTGACACACAGGCCTGATGGAAAATGAAATTAGATTACACTAGCAAACTGATGTAAAAGTTTTTTTTTTTTAAATTTACACTAATGTTACACCAGATATCAGTGGTCGCACAGAGCAATTAATCACAGTATATGCTGTGCGCCTGACACACAGGCCTGATGGAAAATGAAATTAGATTACACTAGCAAACTGATGTAAAAGGTTTTTTTTTTTTTAAATTTACACTAATGTTACACCAGATATGAGTGGTGGCACAGAGCAATTAATCACAGTATATGCTGTGAGCCTCACACACAGGCTGACAGGCAGGCAAATGCAATTAGATTTAAAAAAAAAAAAAGAATGAAGTTCTAGCCCTAAAAAGGGCTTTTTGGGCTGACGTTCTAGCCCTAAAAAGGGCTTTTTGGGGTGCTGTCCTTACAGCAGAGATTAGATGAGTCCTTCAGGACTGTAGTGGACACTGAATACACTAGCCTAGCTATCAATTTCCCTATAAAATCACCAGCAGCAGCACTAACCCTCCTCTCACTAAGAATGCAGGATCGTAATGAATCTAAAATGGCTGCTGCCCAGGAGCTGGGAGGGTCTGGGAGGGAGTGTCTGCTGCTGATTAGCTCAAATGTGTCTGCAGACTGTGAGATACAGGGTCAAAGTTTCCTCAATGATGACGAATAGGGGGCGGATCAAACATTGCATATGTTCGCCCGCCGCGGCGAAGGCGAACAAGCTAAGATCGCCGGGAACTGTTCTCCGGCTAACTGTTTGCGACATCACTACTCTCAAACCAATACAGGCACGCATTCCACAATTTCTGCTAAGGCATTTAAAGTTCCCTTGCTTATTAAGCCACCTAGAGCTTGTTAAGTGTGCTCTTGTTACATTACTGGGAGAAAGACTTCTAGCTAAAGTTTTTGTTTTTTTAGCAACAAATTTACAATTTTTGATAATGGGAGCTAATACAAAATCTCCTTCAAGTATATGAAGATGTTTCTGTAATAATTTAGCTATTTTTGTGTACTGAATGGTATAGTCAGTGGTAAAAACAATAGCTTTATTGAAAGCATTCTCTTTGGGGGTTTTTGTTACGAACATCATATGATTTAATATCTCTTCTACATTTCTCTAATATGCGTTCATTGTATCCTCTAGCTATAAGCCTCTTTTTGAGGTCTATTGATTGTGAATCATAGATTTCTGGTGACTGAGTATTTCTTTTTAACCTTATAAACTGTCCTTGAGGGACAGCTTTAATAAGGTGACTGGGGTGCTGAGAAGTGGCGTGCAATATCGTATTGCCCGCAACTGGCTTGCGGTAAGTTTTAGTGATAACCTTTTTGCCACTAATCTGTAAAGTTAAATCAAGATAATTCACCTCGGCTCGATTAAAAATTCCAGTAAATTTAAGATTCATAAAGTTATTGTCTAGAAAACCAATAAATCTATTAAACATCTCTTCCTCAACAGGTTTTTTTAAAATGATCAAAAGATCGTCTATGTATCTCACAAATAGCAATATATCCTCCAGCCATGGGTTAAGTACACTATAGATATAAGTTAGCTCCCACCAAGAGACATATAGATTTGTGAACGCAGGGGCAAATTTTGTCCCGCAAATTTGTCTGTAAAAAGTCCCTTCAAACATAAAATAATTGTGAGACAGCACAAACCGAAGGACATCACCAATATATTTTTTGGTATCATATTCCAGACTTAATTCTCTTTCCAAAAAGAATTCTACTGCCTCAATTCCAAGATGTTGTGGTATGGAAGTATAGAGTGAACTAATGTCTACTACTAACCATGTGTAGTCTGGTTCCCAAACCACAGTTTGTAAAGTATGTATAAGATGTGAACTGTCTTTAAGATAGGATAACTGTTTAACAGCTAACGGTTGGAGGATGCTATCCAACCATGCCCCCAAAGGCTCAAACAAGGACCCCACTCCAGAGATAATAGGTCTACCCGGAGGGTGAGTGAGGTCCTTGTGAACCTTGGGGACATGGTAAAAGATAGGTACAAGTGGATTCCTAGGGACTAAAGTGTTTAAATCAGTCTCTCTGAAAACACCCAAGTGAATACCTTCAGTTATTAACTTCACAAGGTCATTTTTATAACATATGATAGGGTTTCCGGTGAGCTTTTGATAAATAGTGATGTTGCGAATAGTTCGCCGGCGAAAGGTTCCCGGCGAACATAGCATGTTTGCGTTTGCGGCGGCGGACAAACATATGCAATGTTCAAACCACCCCCTGTTCGTCACCATTGAGTAATACTTTGACCCTGTACCTCACAGTCAGCTTGCACATTCCAGCCAATCAGCAGCAGACCCTCCCTCCCGGACCCTCCTACCTCCTGGACAGCATCCATTTTAGATTATTTTGGAAGCTGCATTCTTAGGGAGAGGAGGGACAGTGTAGCTGCTGCTGCTGATTAATAGGGAAATCGATAGCTAGGCTAGTGTATTCAGTGTCCACTACAAGTCCTGAAGGACTCATCTGATCTCTGCTGTCAGCACCCCAAAAAGCCCTAATCTAATTGCAGTTGCCTGCCTGCCAGTGTGTGTGTCAGGCTCACAGCGTATACTGTCCCCACTTGCCCAGTGCCACCACTCATATCTGGTGTAACAGTAGTGTAGATTTAAAAAAAACAACTCTTTTTTGACTGTGTTAAATAATAGCAGTCAGTTTCCTTCACACGTGTGCGTTTCAGTGCCTGCCTGCCAGGGCACAGTGTCACCCCAGTGCAACTCATATCTGGTGTAACAGTAGTGTAGATTTAAAAAAAACAACACTTTTTTGACTGTGTTAAATAATAGCAGTCAGTTTCCTTCACACGTTTGCGTTTCAGTTCCTGCCTGCCAGCGCACAGTGTCACCCCAGTGCAACTCATATCTGGTGTAAAAGTAGTGTAGATTTAAAAAAACAACACTTTTTTGACTGTGTTAAATAATAGCAGTCAGTTTCCTTCACACGTGTGCGTTTCAGTGCCTGCCTGCCAGGGCACAGTGTCACCCCAGTGCCACCACTCATATCTGGTGTAACAGTAGTGTAGATTTAAAAAAACAAACACATTTTTGACTGTGTTAAATAATAGCAGTCAGTTTCCTTCACACGTGTGCGTTTCAGTGCCTGCCTGCCTGCCAGGGCACAGTGTCACCCCAATGCCACCACTCATATCTGGTGTAACAGTAGTGTAGATTTAAAAAAACAAAACACTTTTTTGACTGTGTTAAATAATAGCAGTCAGTTTCCTTCACACGTCTGCGTTTCAGTGCCTGCCTGCCAGGGCACAGTGTAACCCCAGTGCAACTCATATCTGGTGTAACAGTAGTGTACATTTAAAAAACAAACAACACTTTTTTGACTGTGTTAAATAATAGCAGTCAGTTTCCTTCACACGTGTGCGTTTCAGTGCCTGCCTGCCAGGGCACAGTGTCACCCCAGTGACGCCACTCATATCTGGTGTAACAGTAGTGTAGATTTAAAAAAAAACAACACTTTTTTGACTGTGTTAAATAATAGCAGTCAGTTTCCTTCACACGTGTGCGTTTCAGTGCCTGCCTGCCAGGGCACAGTGTCACCCAGTGCCACCACTCATATCAGGTGTAACAGTAGTGTAGATTTAAAAAAAACAACACTTTTTTGACTGTGTTAAATAATAGCAGTCAGTTTCCTTCACACGTGTGCGTTTCAGTGCCTGCCTGCCAGGGCACAGTGTCACCCCAGTGCCACCACTCATATCTGGTGTAACAGTAGTGTAGATTTAAAAAAACAATACTTTTTTGACTGTGTTAAATAATAGCAGTCAGTTTCCTTCACACGTGTGCGTTTCAGTGCCTGCCTGCCAGGGCACAGTGTCACCCCAGTGCTACCACTCATATCTGGTGTAACAGTAGTGTAGATTTAAAAAAAAAACAACACTTTTTTGACTGTGTTAAATAATAGCAGTCAGTTTCCTTCACACGTGTGCGTTTCAGTGCCTGCATGCCAGGGCACAGTGTCACCCCAGTGCAACTCATATCTGGTGTAACGGTAGTGTAGATTTAAAAAAAAAACAACACTTTTTTGACTGTGTTAAATAATAGCAGTCAGTTTCCTTCACACGTGTGTTTTTCAGTGCCTGCCAGGGCACAGTGTCACCCCAGTGCCGCCACTCATATCTGGTGTAACAGTAGTGTAGATTTAAAAAAAACAACACTTTTTTGACTGTGTTAAATAATAGCAGTCAGTTTCCTTCACACGTGTGCGTTTCAGTGCCTGCCTGCCAGGGCACAGTGTCACCCAGTGCCACCACTCATATCTGGTGTAACAGTAGTGTAGATTTTAAAAAAAAACACTTTTTTGACTGTGTTAAATAATAGCAGTCAGTTTCCTTCACACGTGTGCGTTTCAGTGCCTGCCTGCCAGGGCACAGTGTCACCCCAGTGCCACCACTCATATCTGGTGTAACAATAGTGTAGATTTAAAAAAACAATACTTTTTTGACTGTGTTAAATAATAGCAGTTTCCTTCACACGTGTGCGTTTCAGTGCCTGCCTGCCAGGGCACAGTGTAACCCCAGTGCAACTCATATCTGGTGTAACAGTAGTGTACATTTAAAAAACAAACAACACTTTTTTGACTGTGTTAAATAATAGCAGTCAGTTTCCTTCACACGTGTGCGTTTCAGTGCCTGCCTGCCAGGGCACAGTGTCACCCCAGTGACGCCACTCATATCTGGTGTAACAGTAGTGTAGATTTAAAAAAAAACAACACTTTTTTGACTGTGTTAAATAATAGCAGTCAGTTTCCTTCACACGTGTGCGTTTCAGTGCCTGCCTGCCAGGGCACAGTGTCACCCAGTGCCACCACTCATATCAGGTGTAACAGTAGTGTAGATTTAAAAAAAACAAACACTTTTTTGACTGTGTTAAATAATAGCAGTCAGTTTCCTTCACACGTGTGCGTTTCAGTGCCTGCCTGCCAGGGCACAGTGTCACCCCAGTGCCACCACTCATATCTGGTGTAACAGTAGTGTAGATTTAAAAAAACAATACTTTTTTGACTGTGTTAAATAATAGCAGTCAGTTTCCTTCACACGTGTGCGTTTCAGTGCCTGCCTGCCAGGGCACAGTGTCACCCCAGTGCTACCACTCATATCTGGTGTAACAGTAGTGTAGATTTAAAAAAAAACAACACTTTTTTGACTGTGTTAAACAATAGCAGTCAGTTTCCTTCACACGTGTGCGTTTCAGTGCCGGCATGCCAAGGCACAGTGTCACCCCAGTGCAACTCATATCTGGTGAAACAGTAGTGTAGATTTAAAAAAAAACAACACTTTTTTGACTGTGTTAAATAATAGCAGTCAGTTTCCTTCACACGTGTGTTTTTCAGTGCCTGCCAGGGCACAGTGTCACCCCAGTGCCGCCACTCATATCTGGTGTAACAGTAGTGTAGATTTAAAAAAAACAACACTTTTTTGACTGTGTTAAATAATAGCAGTCAGTTTCCTTCACACGTGTGCGTTTCAGTGCCTGCCTGCCAGGGCACAGTGTCACCCAGTGCCACCACTCATATCTGGTGTAACAGTAGTGTAGATTTTAAAAAAAAACACTTTTTTTGACTGTGTTAAATAATAGCAGTCAGTTTCCTTCACACGTGTGCGTTTCAGTGCCTGCCTGCCAGGGCACAGTGTCACCCCAGTGCCACCACTCATATCTGGTGTAACAATAGTGTAGATTTAAAAAAACAATACTTTTTTTGACTGTGTTAAATAATAGCAGTCAGTTTCCTTCACACGTGTGCGTTTCAGTGCCTGCCTGCCAGGGCACGGTGTCACCCCAGTGCCACCACTCATATCTGGTGTAACAGTAGTGTAGATTTAAAAAAAAACAACACTTTTTTGACTGTGTTAAATAATAGCAGTCAGTTTCCTTCACACGTGTGCGTTTCAGTGCCTGCATGCCAGGGCACAGTGTCACCCCAGTGCAACTCATATCTGGTGTAACAGTAGTGTAGATTTAAAAAAAACAACACTTTTTTGACTGTGTTAAATAATAGCAGTCAGTTTCCTTCACACGTGTGCGTTTCAGTGCATGCCTGCCAGGGCACAGTGTCACCCCAGTGCCACCACTCATATCTGGTGTAACAGTAGTGTAGATTTAAAAAAACAACACTTTTTTGACTGTGTTAAACAATAGCAGTCAGTTTCCTTCACACGTGTGCGTTTCAGTGCCTGCCTGCCTGCCAGGGCACAGTGTCACCCCAGTGCCACCACTCATATCTGGTGTAACAGTAGTGTAGATTTAAAAAAAAAAAAACTTTTTTGACTGTGTTAAATAATAGCAGTCAGTTTCCTTCACACGTGTGCGTTTCAGTGCCTGCCTGCCTGCCTGCCTGCCTGCCTGCCAGGGCACAGTGACACCCCAGTGCCACCACTCATATCTGGTGTAACAGTAGTGTAGATTTAAAAAAAAAAAAACACATTTTTGACTGTGTTAAATAATAGCAGTCAGTTTCCTTCACACGTGTTCGTTTCAGTGCCTGCCTGCCTGCCAGGGCACAGTGTCACCCCAATGCCACCACTCATATCTGGTGTAACAGTAGTGTAGATTTAAAAAAACAAAGACTTTTTTGACTGTGTTAAATAATAGCAGTCAGTTTCCTTCACACGTGTGCGTTTCAGTGCCTGCCTGCCAGGGCACAGTGTCACCCCAGTGCAACTCATATCTGGTGTAACAGTAGTGTACATTTAAAAAACAAACAACACTTTTTTGACTGTGTTAAATAATAGCAGTCAGTTTCCTTCACACGTGTGCGTTTCAGTGCCTGCCTGCCAGGGCACAGTGTCACCCCAGTGCCGCCACTCATATCTGGTGTAACAGTAGTGTAGATTTTAAAAAAAACAACACTTTTTTGACTGTGTTAAATAATAGCAGTCAGTTTCCTTCACACGTGTGTTTTTCAGTGCCTGCCAGGGCACAGTGTCACCCCAGTGCCGCCACTCATATCTGGTGTAACAGTAGTGTAGATTTAAAAAAACAACACTTTTTTGACTGTGTTAAATAATAGCAGTCAGTTTCCT